>NC_090909.1:3409371-3456190 GCF_040956055.1 Brachionichthys hirsutus | reverse complement strand
GGCAGATTTGTAGAGACAGACGGCAGAGGAAGCAGAGGCGTGAACTCAGACTGAATGGAGGAGTCGCTGCTGGTTTAGTCGTGGCGGCAACATGAAGAAATATTCCACTTCAGGAAGAATGATCTACTTGTGTGAAGGCTCAGAAGACAAAAAAAAAATAGCGTCAAGTAAAAGTATCCGGGCGGATTATCAAGATGCAAAGAATGTGTAGTTTTAAATCGGTCCTTTTTGTCAGACATGGGGCTTTTTAAAAGTCTGTCTTTAATGGAGTAAAAATTACAGTAAGACAAATATAAAGCTGTAAAACGTTCACATACAAAGGAAATAATCGACATGAGGGTGATAGACGGGAAAACTGGAACACACGGGTAGAACGTAGAACACGCAAACTCCACAAAGACAGGCCGGGGAATTAAACTGGGAGGGGGGGGGGGCAGAAACGGCTGATCACTGTAGTAAAGTACAATATAAGTACTACTTAACTTTACAACACTGACACCAGAGCTTGATTTACTTGCTTAATCCTCGTGTAGTTGGAAAAAGATGGATAAGACTGGATAAGGCGTGGTGTCAGAGAGGGATGGCGTGAGAGGGCGGCGCCGGCGGCGTCCTACCTGTGTAATGCTCCACCAGCTGGCGCACGGTGTCAAACTGAGACCTCGTGGTGATGTAGTAGCCGCCGTTGTCCAGTTTGCGGATCTTGTAGTGCTTGACGTGGTCTCCCTTGTTGTCATCCCAGTCACGGATAGACAGAGAGTAAGCACCTGGGAGGAGGATGGGAGGAGAGGATAGAAGGTGGTGTGTGTGTGCGTGTGTGTGTGTGTGCGTGTGTGTGCACGTGGCATGTGCAGCATACCCACCCTTGGTGGTCTCGCTCTCTCGTATGAGGAAAGTTCCCCTCTGGTTGCCATGGCCCAACAGCTGTCTCTCCGCATCCTTTCTCCCCATCTTGCCGAAATACCACCTGTTACCATGACAACAAGGCAAAGGTCACCATAGCAACAGCACATGTCTCGTGACCTCTGCCCTCAGACTACTTGCCAGGGACTTCTAGAATCGTTCAGTGTCAATTATCGATACTTGCACTGTGACATCAGCATGCGTGTGTGTGTGTGTGCGTGTGTGTGCATGTGTACGTGCACGCGTGTGTGTTTTGTGCTTACTCCTCAGCCTGGATGGAGTCAACAGGAGCGACGTAGTTGGAGGGAATGTAACCTGAGCTGCCCGTGTCCAAAGAACGAGCCTCCCACCAGTCGCCCTCGCTGCAGAAAGAAGACACACAAACACACACTCACACACACACACACACGCACACACACACACACACACACACACAAGTCCCGTCCCAGGAGCAGGACGCCGTTAATGGCAGCCGCTGACATTTATTGTATATGCAAATCAAATGGAATCACCTTCTGGGAGTTACAAGTCATTTCGTTTAACAGTCGTTGCGTGCTAGCGTTCGACTCCTGCTGAATAATGTCGCCTTCCCGTACGAAATAAAACGTGCCGTTACTATATATATATATATATTTTTTTTTATCTCACGTGTTGTTGATGATGTGGAATTTCTCTCCTTTCTGAAACGTGAGGTCATCTTCCGTTCGCGCCTCGTAGTCGTACAACGCTATGAAGAGCGTGACCCCTCCACCTGCACACGGCGCAGACACACACACACACACACACACACCTAAAACACAAACGTGACCTCTGGGTAGTCGTCTGAGATTAGTCGGGATTCAGATTCACGCCATTGTTTAGTATTCAGTGTATTTACATATTTGTATATCCTGTTAGATTTGTTCTAACGAGATCGGTGAGGACTCATATTTCCAAACGGGGGGGGCACAGTTTCCCCGTGCAGTCTCACCTCCAGGCCACTGGCTGGTGTTGGTGTTGGTGAAAACGGTGCTGGAGGAGAAGCCCTTGTTGAAGTCTGGGATGGCCTGAGTGGATCGGGACAATAGCGGCCCTGAGACAAGGCCGTGGACGATCCTCCATCTGTGTTGCTAGGAGACAGTTCTGCGACGTCTGCCGTTGCTGATGTTTCTGCTGCCGCCGCCACCGCCGCTGCTTTGTTGGACTTCTTCTGCTTGCAACAGACACACCCCATAATAACCGGCGCGGAGACGGCGTCTGTGAACGCAGCAGAGGTAAACTTTTTTTAAAGGTGGAGATGTGAAATGAATCTTTATTTGGTCAAAAACAGAACCTAACTGATCTTGTTTTATTTTATTTTTTTATTTTAAAATAGAAGCACAACATCCTCACTTTTCTATATTTTTTTAAAATAGAATGATATCGCAATGTTCATATTTTTTTTCTTTCAAAATGGAAGTTCACTAGGGGGAGGGCTTACTAGCTTGATGGTATAATAGCCCCGCCCCACGAATTTCAAATCAGAGGACTCTCCCTTTAATTACAATTATCCTTTTTTTTAGAATATGAGATTAATTACAAATTAGATAAATCAAAGTTAGCCTGACAGTGACAACTTCCCCCCTTTACTACCTGAGACAGGTAGAAAGCACAGAGTAGAGAGAGGAAACTCATTCAAAATGAGGGGGGGAGTGAACTTTTCCTCACCTGATATCTTCCTGAGTCAGATCATCTGTCAATCACCATCGCCACTGAAATAAAATTAAAAAAAGGAAAGAGGTGAGTGACAAGTGGCAGAAAGAAAAGAGCGAGGGAGGAGAGGATGAATGGCACGGAACCAGAGATGAAAAAGGTGACAGAGAGGGTGAGAGAGGGTGAGAGAGGGTGAGAGAGTGAGAGAGAGAGTGAATAAAGACACGCCTGAAAGGCAAAGGAGTTAGAGAAAAGTCTGTCGACAAGGAAAGTCTCAGAGAGAGAGATGAGGTTGGCCACTTCCCCTTTTGCTCTGCAGTTTCGAGAGAACTTTCAAATACACACTCTCGTCAACAGCTGCATGTGTGTGTGTGTGTGTGTGTGTGTGTGTGTGTGTGTGTCTGTGTCTGTTTAGGCATGTAGTGCAATATACCTGCACAAGTCACAATTAGACAAGAGCAACTGACGCAAAGCGACACCGATGGTGTGAAATTTGTTTCACAAGGAGTGTGCAACGCCGACTTCCAGTTCCGAGTTCTGTGTTAATCTACCAGCAGCTCGTATATATATATATATATATATATATATATATAGTAGGTGTAACAATAAGGGCGTTATTTTGTTGTTTCTGTGTCGCTGAAGCATGAAGTCGGAGTTTTCTTACCCTTTTGATGCGATGATGAGATTATTTCCTTTCTCTTTGACGCTATGTGCAAATTAAACTCGGCTTTTCACAGATGGGCTGGAAAAAGGTCGGAACGCGTCTCTCTAAATCTCAGCTTCGGTTTCACGCATGCATCTGTTCCACGTGCCGCAGAATGGGAATGCGTGGAGGTTTGTGATTGGACAAAAGAACCAATCAGTTCGGGAGGCTCTGTTTTATCGAGGGATCAAATAAAATGCAGATAAACAGTTAATAGAATGTTTAAATGCGGCCTCAACTTGAAAGCATTCCCACGACACTAAAAGATGGGCAATCAGATCAGCCGGCCTCTGAATGATGACATCATTGAAAGGGCGGAATTATGCAAAACCGCATTCCTGCTGCGTTTATCATCAGTCGTTTGTGAAATATGATTTCCCACGACGGCATAATCAAACATCGTGATTTGCTTTTTTGTTTGTTTTTATGGGCCAATTATATTTATAATAAAGCGATCCGCAATCTGCATCCATTTCTCTGTCTGCTCCAGAAGATATCTTGCAGACAACAAACCCAAAAAAAAAGAAAGAAAGAAAAATGGCGGCGATTAGAACGCCCCCCCCCCCAACTCTTGCTGGCAGAGACAATTAACTGCGAGTGCATTTTCGAGGCTGCGTTTCTAGCCGCCGATCGGTATCAGATTACATCAGTAGCTGCTGTAGGTGTAATATAATAATAAGAATCTGGCAACCTTTCCATTCCAAGCTGCGGCCCACTCATCCCTGAGGAATGCGAGGGAAGTCGCAGACAGGAAGTACGACACGGGAGCGACTACAAAAACCATTCCCTTTCATCGTGAAACGGCGGCAGAGCTCCAAGCGGGCGGCGCCAGGTGAGTCCTTTAGGTGGACCCGCCTGATATTCCTGTTCAAAGCAGCAAAACGCTATTATGGTCCCGGTCCAAAGGCGTCGAGAGCCAAATACGCAAAACAGAAAACATGCACACGCGTTTGCTATCAGGCCGGACATCAGGAGAGCCACAGGAAGTCAGCCCTGTTAGAGCTTCCTGTCCATTCCTCTGATAGCCCCCCCCCCCCCCTTTTCCTGGAAACCGAGGACAGAATCCATCCACACACACACACACACACACACACACACACACACCTTTTTCTGCTAGTTTTCTCTTTGTGCTGACACCCCTCCAGTAATAACCTTTCGCTGCACCAAAGCCGCGGACGTTTCATCTTTATCTCTCCCCTGACCTTCCTCTCATCTCTTCTCTCCTCTGCTTTACCCGGATTGGCAGATGACCGGAGACGGGGATCGGCTCAAAAACAGCATTTAAACACAATCACACCCACAGGGGGGGGGGGGGCTGCAATAAATGTGTGAGCTCTAGAAACAATATGAGGAAGCAAATAAATTCTGACCCACAAAAAGACATTTTGGCGCGTTCTTCAAATCTCGATAACGCAAACCCTCCATTGTGACAAACATCCAAATCCCAATGACACACCCTTTTCCTGCGCGGCGGCCTGCCGATAAGATCCCAGCAGGGAATTCCGTGCAGGAACGCGAGTCGACACACACACACACACACACACACACATTGTGTTCAGATCTGTTGACTGTACTTTTACACCAGCTCTCAGATTAGACTTTCTTCTTCAGCCCTCCCCTTTTCGTGGCTACCTTTTGCTTTCTCCCCCCCCCCCCTTAGCAGGAAGCCCAACAGGATGCAGAGTGTGAGTGGAACAGGAATGATAGGACGATGGGAAGCAGGCTGTCACCGAAAACCTCGTACACAAAAACACATTCAGAAAAGGAAAAAAAAAGAAAATGGGGAGGGGTGGAAGAATAAAGTGTCGTTTGTCGGGACGTCCTGTTTCCACATGAGGTCATCTCGTCTTCAGGACTGACTCTGGTGGCTTGTTGCAGTTCATGTGTGACGTGTGACTACACACTCTTCACACTTCTGAGGCCGGGGCAGAAATGATTGAACGCCCTCCATCTGGGGGGAATCTGACGGCATTTGCTTCCGGTTGCCGGGTCACCTTTGAGCAACCATTAAACCGACACAGCCCTCAGCAGCTTGGTGGGAAAGCTCTGTGATGACGGTAACATCCATTTCTGCCCCCCCCCCCCACACCCCACCCCCTTCCTTCCTGCAGAGCCCAGAGGCTAAAGACAGGAACTGACCTCGTAACGAAACAGGAAGTGATGAAGTCCGGCCTTGGGCAGCCTAATCGTGCCCCCCCCCCCCCCCCCCCCCCCCCGCCCCCACTATATCCAACCCTATAAGAATTCCACGACACCTCCCTCAATGGGACGCACAACTCCGACTCCCCAGAGACAATTATGAGAGACAACATGGATGTTGATTATTTAAGAGAGAGAGAAAGGGGGGGGGGGGGGGGGGGTTATCTTGTCGCCGCCTCCCTGCAGCCATGATGAAGGAATGAACCACATATTTAATGCTGAAGCACCTCCGATGGAAGGAGGAAACATCCCACCGTGCCTTTTCCTCAAGGCGCATCCCCTGCAGCCGCCTCGGCCAATTAAATCACAGCGACCGAAGGAACATCCTGTCTGAGGGAAACGTAACGTAGACAGACGGATATCTTCTGAAACGCAGCGTAAATGTGAAAGAAATGCCCTGAACAATATATATATATACTCTATTACAATATTCACATCATCGATCATATACTGGCCTGGAGGACAACCCCCCCCCCCACACACACACACACACATACACACTTTAAAGGTCTTGTGACTAAAGTTTCTGGTAAATTCCACTCTTTCAATAATGCAATGTTGACTGTTTGATTTGTAAATATCCACCTGGAGAGTCTCCGCTCCGCACGAAGGGTGGAAACGCTGCGAGCTGCACTTCAATAAATCCTCTCAAACTTCCTGTATTTAAATAGAAAGTTACCGGCAGAGTAACCGCCAGAGTGTACTCTGATTCTAACGCTGATGACTGTACAAAGAAGCTTTAGATTATTTTGGGATGAAATAAACGTACGCAGAAATATATATTATATTATTTAGTCAGAATTGAAAATAGACTTCCACCAACCATAAAGAACAAAACAGTGAAAGGTATCTGTAGAATATAAAATAAAGCAAAATAAACCTCTACCTGTGTCCCATTGGAGGTCCCCCCCCCCCCCCCCAACAGTTTGATGACAAGTCTTCAAAACCAACAAACCTTACATTTCTGTGATATTTTCACAGAAAAAGTGAGCGGACATACCTAAATAGATCCCGCGTCGTTCCCCGCGGGGCGGGGGGGGGGAGGGTCCTGGATTAGACTCCCCGGACAGAGGTGAGTCTCAGCGGTGACTCCCGGGCGCTGGGAGAGAGAAGAGGTCGCGTGCGCGCCGCTGCGATGAGCAACAAGAAGTAATGCGCGTGCGCGCGCCTTGTCCGGAAGGTGGAAACGAACTTCACGCGCGCAGGGAGGTCCATCCCAGAGAAGCGCGTGCGCAGCAGACAATTGGATATTACTATTTAATATTTAGTATTCAATTAATTCATAATTAATTTATACTTTTTATTTTTTTATAAATATATTTGAAATTATTTTTCAATAGGAATAAATATGTTAGAGCTGCAGATATTTTTTTTTGCTTCTATATGGAGAACATTATAGCGACAAGAGTTCGGAGTGCATGACGCACCGTGACGATGTGCGACGTCGGTGAAAAATCAAAACTGATCATGCTGATCGATTAAAATACCACTTTTTTTTAATTATTCCATTGCAGTGAAACCTGGCTAGGTCAAAGGTTAACATCGATTAATTATGACCAGGCCGTGTTTCAGCTGCAACTCAAATATATCGTCGTGTAATCACGATTCACCTTGACGAGTGAGCTGACTTGTAAAGAGTTCGGATTGTTCAACCTTTCCGAGAGTCTTTGTCTCCATCTAGCGGCGACCAGAAGACCGGCCTTCTGTGGTGTTTCAAATGTATCGGATCATTATTAAATAAGAATATAAAACGCACCGTTCATGTTTTTTTTGTTCAAACACTTTCTATTTTAAAAGTTTTATAAATCAAAATCTAAAAAAAACAAGCAGCGTTTTTTATAATTCAACAAATTAGCTCTTGGGCTTGATTCATTTAAAATAATTCTTTCGAGAAAATTCAAATTTTATCAAAATAACAAACCAGAAGTGCAGATTAAGTAAACGACACCAGCTCGAATGGCACAACAGGAGCGAGCTGACCTGATCAGTCATCGGCGTGTTGGAGGCCATTTTGCATTTAGAACGCATCAACAAACCTCAACCAAAAAAACCACAGTTAAACCGTCTGATTGGTTGTGTGAGCGCAACAACGCGTGCACGGTCACCACGGATAAGGACGACAGCGAGCTGTGACTGACGAGCAGGCGGCATCATCGCTACAGATGGCGTCAGCCCACGAGGATGATGAAGAGGAGGAGGAGGAGCATTTTAAAATTCCTCAAGTCTCTCATCCTTCTCCCATCAGCCTCCAAGGTCAATCAACAATTCTTTAAAAAGGATATTCAGAGACGGAATACATTCAAGCAGTTTTTTATTCTGGAAAAAGTCATTTCAATTCTTACAAAAATACAAGTCATTCCAGTTTCAGTCTCTCTCTCTCTCTCTCTCGTATATCCAGAGGGCTGATGGGCGAGTAGTCATGATGTGGATCAGTGTTTAAAGACACACGTAAATAAACAAATCTGGACAGGAAACACTTGATTCATGAGTACGTCAGATATGTGTGTGTGTGTGTGTGTGTGTGTGAAACGTGTCAATCAAAACGACACCCGAGGCTCAAGTGAAGAAACTGGACCTGATCGATTTCAGTGCAAAATAAGTAACATTTAAATAGCATATATCCTTGTTGCAAAGCAGCATCAGACTATTAACACTGGATCGAAATACATACACGTTCAAACATTCACTGTTGCCTCTGTGTGTGTGTGTGCGTGCGCGTGTGTGTGTGCGTGCACCACATCGCCTGCCGATGCGTTTCGCCTCGCTGAAGCCACAGCAGCCGCGTTATCTCAGCTATCTCATGTAATATGTGATGGCACGCAAGGTATAGAGAAGGGCCGCTTGCAGCCGGGCTTCCATGACTATCAGGTTTGCATGAACCTGCAGGGGGGGGGGAAGCATGTCGTTACTTTAAGGTTCCACATTTTCCGTGTCTTTAATGCTTTCGTGTTTAATGACATTTTGAAAAGCAGCGAAAACGAGGGGAAAGGCTGAAATGTCAAATGATTCATTCCCCGTTGAACAGGTGCCAAAAGGGAGACAAAATGTCAACAGACTCATTTATCGTGGCTGAAGAGGACCAGAGGGGGGGGTGAACCCATTCATACCTTTTCAGAGTGCCTGAAGTGTCTCCAGAAGGCGTGGTAAATCCGTGTGGTGGTCTGCTCGGGGTGGCAGGCCATGGTTTTAACGAAGGCCTTCAGAGCGCGCTCCAGCAGCACGTTCACGCTGCCGTAGTCATAATCATCGTAGCTGCACAGGCGCAGAGGTAACGTTAGAGACCCCCCCCCCCACAAAAAACCAAAGGCTACCGTGACCCGAGCGGTGCGAGACTGACCGGATCCCATAAAGGCAGTGGATGTAGTTCCACAGAGCTTTTCTCAAAGTGTGGGTGTCCACACCCTCATGCATGGCCATCCTGTGATAGGTCAGGCTGCTCACAACCTGCAAACACAACATTGAGAGTCGGATCAGGGTCCGGATGTGGCCCGGAGACAACGACATTTGGTTCTAGCGGTGATCTAGAACTTTCTTTATGGGGTTCTTAATCACTACGAGATTAAAGGGAATGGCAACATTTCACGTGTTTTTAATGGCCGACGCACGTTAGTGACAAAAAAGATGAAAAAACAACAAACAAAACCAAGTTTCAGCCACAAATGTGTGGCTGAAACTATCCCACATATTTGTCTTAAACAGATTTAATCAGATCATCATCATTTGTTTACTTCCATCAGGTAAAAACAAAAGGTGGGCGCACCTGAAACTTTTCATCCAAGAACTGGCCCATGTCGGGTAAAAGCCTGTTAACCAGAGAGAAGCCGTGGTCCTCCCACGAATAGTCCTGAAGACACCGATAAACGCAGATGAAAGGGCAACGTAAGCAACAAAGGAGCAGGAAACCCACACAGGTGTGAGCCCCACCCACCTGGGCTCTCATGGTGGGAGGAGCCTGCTCTCCTCTGGGGGCAAAGTCCTCGTATCTGAACTCCGGATCCTCCACCAGACGCACCACGGGCTCGGGCGGTGCTTCCCGCACCACCGCTGGAAACAAACAACCATTCTTGATGCGCGTGTGTGTGTGCGTGTGCGTGCGTTTACACATCATCGCCCAAACGCCACGCCGTTCGTTCCTACCGGTCGGTATGCTCTCGCTCCTTTCCCTCTCAAAGCGCGTGACCATCTCCTCCTGGGTGCACTCTTCCTCCTGCTGCTGCTGCAGCTCCGCCATCCTCTTCATCAACACCTCGACCTCCATCACTCCATCACAGAACTAGAAAAGAGTTGAAAAAGAACGACTCGTACTCGACCGGTGACACGAAACCGAAGGTTTGACCTCTTGCTTCTCGTCAACGCTAAGCTAATACCCGGGAGCGACGGCCTGACCTCTTGCCTGCCGTCCTCGTGGGCGGGGCTGCGGGGGCTACGGGGGAGGTGGGTGACCGGCGGTTGGAAGGTGTAGCCGCCCGAGTGGTCGGGTTCGGGGTTGAGGCCGCAGCCCCACACGAACGAGCAGAGGGAGTGAGCGTGTGCCATCAGAACCACGGCGTGAATGAGTTCGGCCAGGGACCAGCGCGGTTCCGCTCCGGGACACACCAGCTCCTGCGGGAGGAAGAGGAGGACGTTAGCGTTCACGCTAACCCCGGGATAGACCGGAAATGGATCCAATCACCCAGAATCAAGCAGATAAGGGATTCATGTGTTTAACTTCAATAACACGGCGCGCCGCGCGGCCGACCTGAATGTGCTGCTGCGTGATGAGCCACGGTCGGTGCGCCAGCAGCTTGTTGAGCGTCTGCAGGCTGCGGAGTTTGGCGGGAGCGAAGTCGAGGCCGCTCAGCCAGCTCTCCTCGCCGCCCGCCTCGAGAAAGCCGGCGCTGTGCTGCTGCACCAGGTAGAGGCATTGGTGCCGCGCGGCAGCCTGGGAGCATCGGGTTAAAAAAAACAAGTCAACGAGAACCGCAGTCAGTCGGAGACGCGGTGTCGGATGTCGCCCCTGGAAACACACGCCGCACCTCTAAATGGGGCGCAAATTTAAATGTGGTGCTTCTCTGTCCGGTGAGGATGCAGCACCCCCCCCCCCCCCTTTTGTTACCGACTAGAGCAGCGGACCCCAACCGGTTTCCTGCCACGGCCCGGTTTCATGCCGGGCAATTTTTCACGGACCGGGGGGGGTAATTAAATTAAAAAAAAGAGGAATATAATCTTACCAATAAACTTTATATGATGCACTTGCAATAACTATTAAACAAGTATTGCACCAATATCTACTCACCATAAATTGCGGTCTCAATAATTGCTTCTGTCCTTCATGGTCACGTTTTTTGTTTAATAAATTCCACATTTGTGTCTTTTAATCCGGGTTCTTGGTCTCAATGTGCCGAAGCAGTTTGGAACCTTCATTGCCTCATTAACGAAGCTAATCAGCTGTGGTAGATAAACCCGAGTTTTAAGTCCTCTCCTTCCTCCTCAGTTGGACTTTCCCATTAGCACAGAAGCTCTCCAAAGACGTTTTTTTTTTTTTATTAATCTTCACTAGTTCACGTCTGTTTTTAGTAACGTATCACGTAAGGCGAATGTTACGTTGGCGACAATCCGGACGTTTTTCAAAATAAAACACCTTTTAGACGCTAATAATCAATACAGCGGAAATTGTATCAATTAGTTTTCTTTCTGTGCGGCCCGGTAACAAAGCCTCACGGGACCGGTACCGGGCCGCGGCCCGGTGGTTGGGGACCACTGGACTAGAGAAACCCAGACTATTGTAAGCTTGGTGCTGGTTGATCTTTTTTTTTTTAAACATTACAGACCGGTAATAAATACGCCGGATGATTCCTGGTAATAATCCAGCGGTCGTAAACGGCGCGTTTTCTTACCACAACGGCGATATAATGTCTCCAGTGACGAGGCAAGGGGCCGTCCAGCGCCAGCAAAGCATGCTGGGTCTTTAGGAAGCAGCTGAGGTAAGCAGGGTGCAGGGCCATCACCATGGTGATGTGGTTCACGCGACCAGACGAAAGGAAAGACTCAATAAGCATGTCCTGATCCGGCCCTTCTTTTAACATCTGAAGAGCAAGATGGAGGCAATAATCGACACGCGCTCGTAACGGACGACGGGAATAGAGTCGCCGGAATCAGCGAACATCCGGCGCCGTCCGAACAAGCCACGTACCTCTTTAGCAGTGATAAAGGCGCTCGGGCCCGAGGCCAGAGCTCGAGGGACTTTAACGCCTCGTTCCTTTAGTGGCGAGAAGGAACAAACAGGTCAGTCAATAACGGCGTAACGATTATATTCCTGATTAGTCCTTTAATGTCACGTCAGCACATTCTTAAAAACGCTCAGCACGGTCACTGAAGGAAAAGCCCCGGAGTTAAACATCATAAATAAACAAGAAAACATCCGAGACTACGTATTCTCACAGATATATTAAAATCCATTCCAAATACATGTACTAATACATGAAGTATTACTACAACCCCCGACCCATTCATACATATACTAATACATGAAGTATTACTACAACCCCCGACCCATTTATACATTTACTTGCTAATCAAGCGCGAATCTGCCTCGTGGTGGATCATAAAAATAAAAAAAAAGCATGTTATAAATTGAAAATAAATTCGATTAACAGTCAAATTAACTGTATTGATTACTTTCAAGACAAATGAGAAACTGCACCAGCCCCCAGCCCCCCCCCCCCCCCCCGGACTGGAACTGGAGACGTTTAAAAAAAATGCAGTCAACTTACAGAGAGTCAGAAATCAGGGAGAGAAATCCGGAGAGAGAGAAATCCGGAGAGGAACGGACACAGAAGTGAACGTGCACGAAAAAAAAAAACCCCAGACCGGGAGGGGGGCGTGGCCAGCCTGCTTGTTTGTGCACACCGCAGCAGAGTCTTGCATCACCTCATGCGGATCAATGTATGATGAAACACCGGGGCAACTGATACACGAAGCCAATCAGCCAATCAGCCCCCCACCCCCAAAAAAACAAACATCTAATCAGACGCGTGGGGGGGGGGTCTGCTGGTCCCCGCACACACATCATGAAACGCGCACGGACCGAGTCGGAACTCGAACCTCACCTTGGCGGCGCGCAGCAGCTCGGATGCTCGCTCCCGCACCTCCGGCAACGGGCACGAACGCGACAGCCGGAGCAGCAGGAGAAGCGTCTCTTCGTCCGGCGGCGCGGAGCCGCACCGCTCCGGTGCTAAACACGTCCGAACCCCGTGGCTCAGCTCCTCCAGAGCCGCTGCTCGCTCGGCACCGTCCCGCTGTGCAGCCGCGATAAGGTGCTCAAACTCGGGCCGGCGTCGGCGCCCGACTCCGACCGGTGGCGGCCGGAACCGGACCCCCGCCTGGACGCGCTGTCTCCATTAGCCCGGTGGATCACGTCATGCCCGGGATGAGAGGCCATGTCAGACGCGCACGGCTCCGAACCCGCCTCGAACTTTCCTCTTCTTCTGGGTTTAAATGACCCACCGCTCCGTGCTAGCTTAGCTGTTAGCCTCGCTGCTGATGCTACCGTGACGCAATGGCTGTTGCTCGGTGCCGATCTCCCTCTATCGCGGTCCAATCAGCTATTTATCAGTTAACCATTAACAGGCCAGGGCCAAACGCTCCGGTCACCTGCCCGCCCAGGTAACCCGGGCGGTTAGCACGCTAAGCTAGCTGCTAAAGTTGGGCTCCTGCGTCAGAACTCTCCGGCTTGAGACGCCGAAGAAAATGAACGCCAGGGTTACGTCAGCTGTTCTTTGGGGGGGGGGGGGGGGGGTGCTTTTCACTTTCAGTGTGACGTCATCGCGACGCAACATTTTTTTTTTTTTTACCGTCTCATGCGTTACGTTCAATCTGATACGTCACTTCCACACTGAACATCGTATTCACAAACATTAAGTGCGTAATGGTTCCTCGTTTTTTTTGTGTGCGTTTTTGCTTTGTGATTAACCTTTCCGGCCCATGAATGAATAATTTTAATACATAAAAATAAATCATCTTCTACAGTGAATTCAATCTGTACGTCTCATTGCTGGGGGGGGGGGGGCAACCATCAAGACCTTGTGGTCCTGAGCCCACATTATGGCGCCGTAGACCCAAGGAGCATTGAGTTCTAATCAACTGAAAAATGCATTCGAGTCTGTGATGGTTATTTTTCTGGCTCATTTGCATCACAATTTACGATACGTACTTCCTGAATCACCTTTATTTCGGGGAAGAAGAAAAAAAACATCAATATGTGCCCTTATTATCAGACAAATATCTTAATTTACCTTTATATACTGTATATATAATAGATGCCTTTGTGTGGGGCTAAGATAGGAAAGTGAAGCCTTCACATAGGAGAGCAGAGAGAGAAACAGCGGTGACAGATACAATCAGGACTATGTGGGTTTGGAAGGAACTCATCACTGGACCTCGACAAAGAAAACCCTTCAGTGTACCGTTTCCCTATGAGGGAAGACCTTTATTAACAAACACACAGGCTGTCTCTGGAGGGTGACCTTCGGAGCGCGCGCGCGCACACACATACACATACACACACACACACAAAGGCATGGTCCCCATGGCAACCGGCGCTTCGTTTTCACCCGGAGAGCCAAGGGTGGAAGAGGTAAGACCTAGAGAGAGGAGGGAGGGGGGGCAGATGTGGTTTTGGGAGATCTCAGAATACAAGCAGAGGTCAGGGTTCACACACACACACACACACACACACACACAGGTTCCTCTGCAGTATTTTACAGGAAGTAAAATAGTTTGCGTGTGTGTGTGTGTGTGTGTGTACATGGGTGCGTTTGCAGATGAAAAAGGAAGAGAAGGATCCGAGGCATCAGACAATTTTGTTCTCCAGCAAGGCGAGCCTCTTCGACATGCTCTCTAGTAAGATTCTGTCAAGGACATCAACGAGACAGAAAACACGATAAAGACATCAACGCCTCCCCGCCTCCGCACATTATATTGTCAAAACATTTCCAAGGATATATTTTTTCGTGAGTGCCTGTAGGGCATCTTCAACTTTCTTTTGGAACTTGACAAGCGTGTCGCATTCGCAAGGATCGTCCTCTGTGGGGGGGGGGGAGAGAAAGCGCCAGTTCACGTGTCATTTCAAGCAGAATGCAGAACAAAACGGCCGATAACGATGTGAGCGTTCGCAGCGTTGCCGCTTTCTAGTCATGTTTTTGGACCTTGGCAGATGTTAATCTGCAGCTTCTTGGCGATCTGGGTCATCGCCTTGAAGTCGGCGGTGTAGAAGTAGTGCTCCCCGGTCGGCTCGGAGGCGATCTCTTTCAGCTCGCCCTCCACGGCGTTGCCCACTCCGACAGCGTACATCTTGAAACCTGTGCCCGTAAAAAGAGAGACAGGTTCCCCCCCTCATCTGACGGCTCAATGCAGGCTGCGCGTCGTCTCAGAATACTCCCATATTGTCCCACCGTGCTCCTTGGCCTTCTTGGCGGCGTCGCCGATGTAGTCTTGGCTGCGCCCGTCGGTGAACACGATGCCGACCTTTGCGACTCCGGGTCGGGCGCCCTGGCCGGCGCCGAAGCTGTTGTCCGTCAGGTATCGGAGAGCCTGGCCCGTCATGGTTCCCCTCTCCATGTAAGCCATCTTCTTCACGGCGTCCTTCAGGTCTTTTTTGTTGTTGTGGCGTCCCAGTGGGAACTCCTGCAGGGAGGCGGACGGAACCCGGAAGTTGGCGCGAAAGAGAAGGAAGCTGGTCTAATCAGGCGACAAATAATGACCCCCCCTTCCCCCCGTACCTGTCTGACCGAGCTGGAATACTGCACCAGTCCAACGTGAGCCTTGCTTTCGGAAACGTCCAGTTTGTCGATGATCTGGTTGATCCATTTTTTGACCAGCTCAAAGTTCTCCGGACGGACGCTCTTTGAGCCGTCGATCAGGAATACCACGTCTGTGGCCGAGTTGCTGCAGGCTGTGAATATCAGACACACAACAGCTCACGGCGACCACATCCGGACAAAGGCTTTCACACACACACACACACACACACACGAGAACAAACGGCCACTTAAACACGCACTCACCGCTGCAGCTGCGACCGTCGGCCATGAGGGTAAAGCCGTCTTTGCAGGCGCACTTGTACGATCCGGGGCTGCTGATGCATACCTGTCCACAGTCATGATCTCCAGTCGCACACAGGTCTGACACTGTGTGTGTGTGTGTGTGTTCAGAACACACAAGGACACACACATAAAGGAGGGGAGGTTTGTGGGGGTTAGGAGGAGAGAATACAAACTATGTCAGTTTGAAAACGGGAATAAGCATTGATTGATTTCTTTTCTTCTTTTTTTTTATGCTCCACTGGGACCTGCGTTCTGAGCGGTTCCTAATAAGCGTGGAAGGTCCAGTCCAGCGGATCCTTAAAACAAAGATTGGAGAAGCCTCAAATAAACAAGGAGTGTGTGCTTCTAAATGTGAGGCTACGGACTCAACCAATAAGAACCCCGAGCCCGGGAGAGCCAAAGGACATGGCAAAAATAATTACACGTTTAATGATTGGAACTAATGGATCAGTAATTAAGGAGAGATCGGTCCGGGTTCTTGTTTTATGGGATAGCTGACTGGAGGACAGGAGAGAATTTCGTTCCAAAAAGGTTGTTCCTCCCCAAATGGCTTCACGTGCCTGGAATATTTAACGAGGCTGAATGAATACACTCGAGTCCCGGAGAGGGATGGAGAGGACAAAATGGAGGGAACAATGCTTTGGAATGGAAAGCATGCATGAAGTGGAGGGGGGGGGGGGGGGGCGGATAAAAATGACGACCGATCCAGACACTAATAATATATTTCTATCCCCGTCCCATCTTTCCTTTCTTCTCCTCTCTCCTCCCCCCCCCCCCCCCCCATCTCACCACAGAAGGCCTCCTGGAACTTCTTGGTGAGCTTCTCGATAACGCTGTAGCTCTCCACGTAGTCCACGTGGTCGTCCAGCGGGTGGCTGGCCATCTGCCTCAACGTGCTCATGTCCACGCGGCCCACGCCAATGGCGAAGATCTCAATGCCAGCATCCCGAGCACGCTGAGCCACTTCCTTCACGTTGTCTTGGGGACGTCCGTCTGTCACGATGATGGCAACCTGTGAAACAAGAGGAGCAAAAAAAAACAAAAAAAAACGTCATTTTCAAACAAGGCTAGCGATCGCCGACTGCGTTCAGTGCGTGTAAATGTAATCCACGCCTTGTTGATGTCGCGAGATTTGACGCGAGCGCCCTCGCTCTCGCTGAAGCCCACGTTCAGGGCGAACTGGATGGCCAGACCGGTCATCGTTCCGGTGGACAAGGGCTCGATCTTGGTCACGGCCTTAATCAGCCCGGCTTTGCTGCGGTGTGTCTTCAGTGACACCTACAGATTAGAAACGGCGAGATCACCGATTATAGATGATAAAGGGATAAAAGCAGGCGTGCAAAGCAAGGCTGGCTGGACCGCCCCACCTCGTTCTTAACACGGCTGGCGTAGTTCACCACCCCCACCCGGGTGGCGTTGAGTCCGACATCAAGCCCCTCGATGACTTTGGCCAGGAAGACCTTGACCTGCTCGAACTCTGAAGGACGGACGCTCCGGCTGCTGTCGACGATGAACACGATGTCGGTCGGACGGGTTTTGCACAAACCTGCCGCTGCACGTAAAAGAGCAGGAAGGACATTGGTATTAGGGAAGGGAGAAAAGGGGAAGGGGGGGGCGACAAAAGGTATTAAGAGGAAAAGGGAGGGTGGACGGCGATGGAGGGTTTTATAAAAGTGGGAGGCAGAAAGGGGTGGAGAGATGGAAGGTGGCGGGAGAGACGAGATGAGCTCGGGCAGGAAAAGGAGGACGAAAGACAGAAAGAAGTAACGTTAAATACTGTATATATATATATAACTTAAAAAAAATACCTCTTAGTTACTTTTGTAGGTAATGTAAATAAATTATTTGACTTAAAATACATAGTTGAAAGCTTAAAAAACTATGAAAAAGTGGATTTTAGGAAGTTTTTGGTGGCAATTATTCTCAATATTTTTCGTTTTTTGTGGAACGTTTCCTCCGGACAGTAACTGTTATAATAAAGCTGCATTCTTTCAGGGAGTTCGGGTTTTGGGTTCTGGCATTCATGGCTTTATGAAATGGAAATGTTGTCCATGCAGAGTTTAGCATCACTGATCTCCGTTCTCACCCTTCACCTCCGCCCCTCCCTCCAACTATGTTCTCCTACCAACCTCTCGATCTCTCACACCTAGAGAATCCCGAAAAAATCTACAAACCGTCAGCAACAACACATAAACCAACCTATAAAAAACAACAACGGGGGGGGGCAAAAACCAATACAACTTTTGATTTATATTTTTGGTGTTAAAACAAAATGATCATTATATCATAAAATTGATCAATTTTAGATCTAGACCTTGAACACTTTTTCCTGCTCATTTCCCTCTTCATTTCCGTTACCTGCAGGAGTTTATGGACTGAAGGCCTCTTTCCCCACTAACAGGATCAACACGCATTAGAAACCTCTGTTTGCAACACCGGCGGAACGAGGATGGCGTTGAGGGTTAAAGGTCATCATTCTTACCCATGGCGGCGGCCATGCGGAGGTCTGCGGGCGGGGTGGCTTGAGCCCCAAAGAGGCCGAGCAGCAGCAGCAGGATCATCGGCAGGGTAGGCGTCATGGTGACAGCGACAGAGGGGCGATGAGTAAACGCGGGGGGGGGTCCGAGAGCGTCCGCAGACTGTCCTAGAGTCCCGAGACGGAGCCGGGCGAAGGGAGTTCCAGGCGAGGGGGACGGCTACAAAGTGAGACTGAGGGACTCTGAGCTGCAGGTTATCAATGCAAGTGCTTCACGTAGTCAGCCCACAGATTCCCCCCCCCCCCCCCCCTCTCTATGGCTGCAGTGTCAGCATCAAAATGTGTGTGTGTCTGTGGGAAAGAGAGGGAAATACCTGCCCTGGGAGGACCCAAAATGGTGGCCAGGGAAAGACAAACACACCTTGATATGGCTGGGATGGACAGGTCTGTGTGTGCGCTCAAGTAACCGAGTGTGTAGCGTGTGTGTGCGCGTCTGCCCAGGGGGGGGGGGGGTTTGGTGCGCGCCAACACAGCCGCCCCCAGGTTGGATTTGGCTTAAGCTCAAATAAACAGCAACATGAATTCCTCTTTTCTCCCCGCGGTCCCTCGTGTAGCAAACACACACATTTACGGTGCGGAAGTGAAGGAGCGCCGGCGCACACAGCGTGCAGTGTTACCTCCTGCTCCGCACATTGGGGTGTGTGTGTGTTCTAGCACAAGCGTGCCTAAAAACACAGAAAAGAAAAGCCCGTTCCCGGGCTCTCACGTTTACCGTTTTCTGCTTCCGTTACGTTTGTTCTCAAGCGTTTGTCCGTCCGGCTCTGAATGCGTTCTAAATAACTGACAGAAAGCAGGAGAATGTCCTTCATGGCAACCAGATAAAACGCGACTCCTCTCCTCCTCCTGTCAGGTAGGGCCCCCGCTGGAGTAAACACACTTTCATCAATGCGCTCACACACGTCTTCATCACACTGAAGAGTCCCCACACAGACCCGCACAGAGACCCCCTTCTACCCGCCGACATCCCGCTCCATCCGACCCAACCCCGCATTCCTTTACGCCTCCTCCACACACAACCCGAACAAGCCGCAATTGAGGGGTGATCTGGGTAGGACCGTGGGGGGGGGGGGGTTCTCTACAGTAACGAGCCAACACATTTCCTACAGAACTGATCAAACTGTTGGATTTACGGTGGCGATGGGTCCGGGACGAATCCTTGGACTAATGAGAGCGGACGCAACAGACATGTACATAAACATAATCACACGACACACACACAAACACACACACACACACAGGTTGTGTAACGTCTGCTTGGCAGGCTGGACGCAAACACGAGAGCTGGATGAGCGCCTGCCGCATCGGCAGCGTTATTGAACAACGCCACGAAAGCCGCTCCTTCTTCATCCTGCCTCCGTGCGGATTAATCCCACAGTCGCTCAGCCGAAGCGCTGAAACAGGAACAGGAAACGTGTTCGCTTTGTTTCATTTGACAATATTTGCATTTGTAAAAAGCTGCAAAGTGAGGGTTTTACGTCTGACGTCCAACCTAAAGGACGGATGATGCACGCCTGCTTTACGGTAACGTCCTACGATGTGAGAAAAGCATTCAGAAGAACGATCCGAGAATCGATGGCGATGCAACTTGAAATGCTGATTTAAGTGATTTCTAAGCATAGATTACAATGTGATTGGAATTGAAGCTTTCAAATAATGGATAAAAAGAAAAGTCTTTGTCGCAGCTCTATGTTGAAGTCGTTGATAAATCCAAAGTCCTACCCAGCAGCCAATCAGTGGACTGAAATTAAAATGTAATATAAACACTGTACTTTCATGAACTCAGTTCCTTCCTGCTTTATGTAATCCGGTTTATTTGTTTTCTAGGGTCATAAAAAGGAACTAGAACACACGGCGATGACACATTTTCTTTTTTTTTTTGTCTCCAAAAAGTAAACACGTCATCTTCCTTTGCAAACACCTGATCCACCGCAGGGAGTTTAATTTACCGATACCGCAAATGGAAGCAAGTCTAAATCAAACAAAGCCACGCCGCCACGTCATTTCCAAAAAGTGTTTACCAGAGAAATGTTTAACTTCATCTATTTAAAATGCCCATATGTAAATCTATCTCCACGGCCATTATCGGTCAGACTTTCTTTCTAGACTCTTTTGAAAATAAACTAATAATCAATAATCTAGTGGAATTAAACCACTGTCATTCACTTCCACTTCCTGACTTTGTGCAGCCAGAACTGCCAGGTTTTCCTCCTCTCTTGTTTCGGTGCGTATTTGTGTCTGCGCAGTCACGAGGTTTGGAAAGACTGCGAGGATTTGGTATTCGACCACATCCGTAAATATTCAAACAAGTTCCTTTTCTTCAGGCCTCAGAATACCGAGTCAATATTGAGACGGTGGAATCACCACACACACACACAGACACACACACACACACACACACACACACGCCTGCAGCTGTGCCGTGAGAGTTCACCACGGAAGTCCTGGAAATAAATGAATTGCTGAATCGAACCTGCGTGACACGTACGAGCTCGGAGACACGATCGACTCAAAGACAGACACGCAACGTTTGAGGCGAGAACAAAAGCAGAAAACGTTCCTCCGCAGACTCGGGGGCCTCTCGCCGGAGGTTTCGCTGCTGGAATGAACGTGTTTGCCTTTCTTTATGGGACTTTGAGAAATGTCTTCCCTGCACAAGACGGTTTTTATGTGCGCGCCCGTTGGCGAGGGATTAAGCTGCTCCTGCCAACAGCAACAGCTCAGTGGCCAGTAAGAAGGAAGAAAGAGCTTCATTAAAAACCAAACACACCAGTTACATAACCAACAGCTCTGTTCACCCCCCCCCCCTTCCATGACATGAACACACGCTTCCCTCATCTCCATCTTCTTCTCCCTCCCACGCCTCCTGGCAGAGCCCGCCCATCATCCTTCTCTCCTCCCATAGCAACAGCTTATCTCAGCTGCCCTCCCTCGTTCCCAGATCCAGACGCAGCCTCGCTCTTCCGTTCTCTCATCAAACGACTCCTTCTCTCGTGCATCATCATCATCATCACCATCATCATCACCACCTCACCTTCAGTTCAAAATGTACTTCACAAACAGCACGACGACAAACCGAGAATATCAGCTCGAGCTTTAAGAGGAACTTAATGTTTTACGTTCATGCCGGGGGGGGGGTTTCTAACAAGCCCCCACACAACTGACTTGCATACAAAGAACAAACAGCTGAAAGCAAAGGAAGTCTGCGAACAGCAGATGGCAACACAGATTAAGGATTTAGGCTGAATCCCCGTCTTCCACCCTCTCCCAGTTACTGATGGGTGGGGGGTGGGGGGGGGGGCATCTGATGCAGTGACATAAATCCCACCACATGGTCCTTTCACACCAAACAGCACCCCCTCTTGGGCCTCACCTACATGCATCCATAAGGTTCCGAAAGCTGTCCTTCGTGCATTCGTTTAATTTGGTGCCATCATTGCCTCTGCAGCGGGCTCAGAGGACGATCACCCCCCCCCCCCCCCCCCCGAAGTGAAGACAGTGAGGCTCCTCGGAGGTCCATCTTTATGCGACCGTACTAAGTTTCTACAAACAGCCTCTATTTAGCACGTCTAGGTTGTATACAAACATACAATCGTTCAAATACACAAATTACAACACAATGCAGTTGAAAGCAGCAATACGAACGTCACCGACTGCCCATAACTTTACAATATTCTGTTACAATTATAACTTACAAACTTAAAAAAATCAGGTTTACATCTCTTTCCATTACCCTTCCCCCACAGGTCTTATTTTCACTCTGTCATATTCTAACACGTACTCGGGGCTTCGCCGGCAAGATGGGAGGGCGATCCCACAACCATATGCCGATCGGGACGTAGGGAACAATTAGCTTGAAAATCACCAGTTATCGTGCGTCTGTACGCCCAGCCAGCCGGCTGGCAACGTAATTGCTCCAATAAGAACAGTTTAGACCTAAAATATGCTGAGAATTGTTCATTGGAATCATGACAACGCAACTAAAATAAAGGAGCAATGCGTATTTATTGCAACCAAACCAAACCAAGCCTGCTGTTTCCACTGAGAACAACCTACTGGCGGAACATACAGAAAACTCGGAACTTACACAACATTTGTTTTTTTACAGTCACACTTCAAGCTCACAGGAATAGTCATGTCAAAAATGTATGGGAGAGAAATCACAGTGGAAGTGGCTGTGAATCTGCTCGGGGCTGTCGTACTCGATCTTGACACAAGGGGGCGCCGGAGGTCTTTGCGGAGAAGCAGGGCTGACCTGGGGAGGCAGCAGGGCCGCAGCCTGTGTGGGAGTGATCTCAGCTCTACCGGGGGCCCACAGCATGGACACAGGAGGCAGGAAGGAGGCGCTGCTGCTGCTGCTGCTGCTGGCGTGCGCATCGCTGTGTGAATGAGAGGACCCACGGTCCTCCAGGGTGAAGACTGAAGACGCAGGTAGACCAGTGGAGGATGAAGGTTGGCGATCGCGAGCATTTCCTGAGCCGAGAGAGAAAGCAGGAGGGCGCTGAGCGTGCTGGTGGCCGGTCGGTCGACCGTACACGCCACCCCACGGGCCGGACTGGTACGCCGCCATTCGACCTGAAGAGGGAGTCACAGGTTCAGACGTCTGCGATGGTGCGATGGGGGGGTTATTAGAGGTCATTGTAGCTAAAGGAGAAGGACTTTATTTTGGATGCCTTCCTTAGAATCTCCTTTTTCTCCTCCTGGACTTCTAATAAGGAGCGCCCCCCCCCCCCCCCTTTCTCTTTTTGTCCCTCACCAAAGCCAAAGTGCTTCCAGGCTAATTCCAAGCACGTCGCAGTGACATTTTTTCAACTGTGACCAATCCTTGATGAGCCCCCCCTCGCCGCCCTCGTGGTTCAAACTCATCTTATGCAGCAGAACAAAGCAAAAAAAAAAACATCTTGAAATCTCGGCTCTCACTTTTCTAGCTTCTAAATTGTTAAAGTTTCTCCTCAATGTCCACTTCTGCATATTTTACTGTTTTTATTTACCATCAGCTGATTTCCTGATTTTGCCATTCCAGAACAAAAGTATTTAAATAAACGTAACGGCTGATGTTTACGGCAACAGATTTATAGACGATTTAATGCGTTTAAAACTGAAGCTGCTGATCCAAACTGCAACGGGGAGCGTTGCAAAGACACCCGAGCTAACCGCCTCATGTGATACAAATGACACGAGCAACAAACGCAATGTCACATGGCCTGCAAACCAACGGGAAGCAATTAGCTACACAAGCAAAAAGTGGGTCGCACGACAAAACTAAAGCACAAAATGTAGCGGTACAAATAAGTGCTGCATATTTGCAGATATTATCTGGGACTCGATTTCATATAACAACTCGACAAAACTAGACTCCCCCATCCTATGAGCAACATTTTATCATCCACCCCCTGCCCCCCCCCCCCCCCAATAATAAAGGGTCTGAGCGGCTCGGACACAAAGAATGTAATCAAGGGATTGGACCTTGATGTTAATAACGGACCGTACGACTCTTTATGGATATCTAAACATCGACCGTTGCATTTGCAAACATTGCTTACATTTTGGGACCAGGCTCTTACTGGTCTGAACCCCCATGTCGCCACACATTTATGACCCCATAAATAAATAAAACCTCATCTGAAGGGGTTACCATGGTGCCCAGACGACTGCAGCAGGATCTGCCCCGTGTTCTGGGACTGCAAATATGTGGGACCTCCGGTGCTGTAGGTCACCACCCCAGTGGAGTTCCCTCCAGGGCCAAAAGTCAAGTAAGAGGTCGAGTTAGAATCTGGAGGGTTCGGGGTGAGGTACGGGGAGGGGGTGAGGTACGCCATGTGGGGTAGAGACGCTTGAGACTGCTGATGGGGCTGGCTGGCGGGGTAGGAAGTCTGGAGCTGGAAGGAGAGGGAAGGATTCTGCTGGCTGGAGTTCAGGTAATCCATCTTCTCTCCAATGTCAAAAAGTGAGCTGAGAAAACAGAAATAAAAACTCAGACACCTCCATCATCATAATTCCATTAAATACATTTATAATAACTATATAAATAGTGCCAATAGGCTCTTATACTCTTAAACGTCTCTTAAAGCATGATTTGTTTCGAATCAAAGCTGCAGCCTGAGGCAACATTTTATCAGCGTTCCACAGGACCCCCCCAGGACCCCCCCCAGGACCTGCCAAACCCTGGATCCTGCTGCAGCCGCCGCTCGTGGTTATCGTCCCTGTTGAAATCATTTGCGAGCTACGCTGACCTGGCGTCTGTCTGCAAATACTGGGTGTCACGGTGGGACATGGAGGAGCCCCCTTCCACGGCATCCAGAAACACCGGCGGGGTGTTAAGAAGAGGCGGAGCGGCGTTGCAGCACATCGATAGAAAGGAAAAATTGGCCCGACGGATGGGGGGAGGGCTGTGAAAGGGGCACGGGTGGTACTCTCCCAAACCCCCCCGAGACGAAAGCTGGCGCTGACCCTCGTCTCTCACGCCGGATTGGCCTTGGGGATGAGACATGGAGATTAAACGGTGAGATTAAACAATACAGCTGTTTGGTTTTCAACATGGAGGAGGTGAGAAATGTCAAATGTCAAAGCAAACAAAGGCAGCGCCGGATGAAGGTCGTCCGACAAGATGTGATTTTACTCCTCCAAAAGTTATAGCTTTCAAATCTCTACCCAAATGCACATCCTTTAACACAGTGAGGCCTGTTTTTTTTTTTTTACCTGGACACAAGTACAGGAAGTGAACAAACAATAAAACAATTGTACCGTATTTATTTAACGCTAATCAGGATGTGTGTGTGCGCCGTATAGAGCCGTGGCCTTAAATGCGTGCATGCGTGCGTCTCTGAACACCTGGGCTGTTGGCGCCGGACACCAGGTTGCTGAAGGAGGGCATCGTCTGGCTGGACAGGGCGGGGAGGGGCGGGGCTGCGGAGGTGAACAGGGCGGGGAGGGGCGGGGCTGCGGAGGTGAACTGGGGCAACTTGCTGGCAAAGTGAGAAAAAGAAGGCGCTCCCTTACTGGAAAAAAAAAGGAAGAGAAGCCACAATGGAGACAGAAAATCTAACGACATAAAAAAAATTAAAAAAGAAAAAAGCAGAGACAACACTGATACCTGTTGGGACTCAACGCGAGCAGGGTGGGCCTGATGTGCGGCAGGGGGGGGCTGCTGCTGCTGCACCAAGCTCCGCTCTGTCCGTGGTCAACCTTTGCGGCGGTCGAGCGCTCTACTTTCCTCCACTTAGCCCTGCGGTTCTGGAACCAGACCTGGAAAACAGGGACGTGGTAGGAAGACGACATTCCCATAATTTTACTAAGGAGGAGTTTAATCCGTCTGGAGTCAGGAGGCCCATTTCTAAAAAGATCAAAAGAGGAAAGCGGCCATCTCACCATAATTCTCTGAGGCGTGACGCCAACTGACGCAGCGATGACTTTCCTCTTTTCTGCATCAGGATAGTGGTCCTCCTGGAATAAGGCCTCCAAATGCTCTAACTGATCTGCTCTCGTTTGCACACACACACATACACACACACACGCACACACACACACACAGAGTAAGTGATTTGCGCCGTCGACTCTAAATACGTGCCGATAAATTGACCGTTTGGTTACCGCTGCGGTAGAGCGTCCGCGATTTCTTCTTCGGCGCAGGCGGCAGCACGCCGCCGTCCACGGGCTCGGGTCCCGGGAGCGCCGGTAAGTTCAGGGCCTGGCCTCGACCCTTGGCGCTGTAGCGTATGGAGCGCCGGGTGGAGTACACCTGGGTCACTTCCACCTGGGGCGAACCAGAAACATTTCTTCAGCACTCAAAGTCAAACATAAACCGTTTTACGGAAATGATTTTATTTCCTCGCAGTCTTTATTTTTAACGCCGAGCACAAGGTGACGTAAATCTGCAGGGCTTTTCCACTTGTAAGGAGACGGGGAGTTCTTACGCAAACGTGAAAACGGTTGTGTTAAAGCCTTTTTGTGTCTCCAGAATGAGATTTGTTAAATCCAATAAATTCTGTCAGGACTACAAGGTTGAAAATAAAAATAATAAAAACACCTTGAAAGATGTGAGACTAGAACGCTTCTGCAGCCATCTCTGTTCGAGGCTGTATAAATAACGCTATATTTTGATTGATTGATTTTCCTCGAGGAGGTGATCGGTAACACAGCTCACCTCCAGAGGCTGCTGGCCCTGCTGGGGGGGGCGGGGGAGGCAGGGGAGGGCTGTGAACCCTTTTGGTCCTGTGTCGCTGAGGAGGCGCAGGCTGCGTGGAGACCGGCGGTAGTGAGGGGTACAGCGAAGGGACGGGGGCCGTGGGGCAGTACGTCCCCGACCCCCCACAGCCCAGGTAGACCGGATCAGACAGATCACAGCTGTTTATCAGGCCAATGGGAGGCTCCGGTAGAGCCACGCCCTCCTCGGAGCCCACCTCCTGCAGCGGACTGGACCGCTTCTCCTCGCTGGCGTCCTTCAAGCCTTTCCTATTTCTCGTCTGCGCACTTTGCTTCTTGCCTCGCCTCTTCCGACTCTTTTTTTTTTGCTCCCTCTCTTCTTTCTTAGTCACGATGGCCTCCTTTTGCACCTCCTCCACTCTCGGCCTCCTCTCCCGCATCATCTGCTCCCCTCGTCCCTCCGTTGCCATCGCTTCCTTTTTGGACAAGGCTCTTTTTTCTTTCCGCGCCTTTTCTCTGCGCTCTGTTTCCTCTCCCGAGTCTTCATCATCATTCTGATGAAGCACTTCCTCCTGTCTTTCCGTCATACTCTCTTGGCTGCTCTCGTCAAAATCCACCACTTCGTCACACTGAAGACTCGGATAGCCTGCAAGACAATGAATAGATTTTGTCTCATTTTTACTTGATCTTTGTGTTCAGGAATCGTGGCTTTTTCTCTACAAATAGAAATTATTGACTTTTTACACCTGAAATAATTGACTTGTGTCCGAAAGTACTTTTGCTGAGTCATTTCCCCCCCCAAAAACAAGCAAATATACAAAGAGTGTATAAAGGTTACATACCAATAGCCAGGGGGGGTAATATACAAAAAACATTACATACATTCAAATAATTTGTAGGTGATACAAATATTTAAAATTGTGTAAGCCGTTTTGTTCCATTTATTAATTTTATATACTCCAAACTATCATTGTAAAAATGTCTGAATGCAGGTTGCTTATTATATTTGCATTTGTGGACGTAGAACCTTTCCAATAAAATTAAGAGGTTTATAATAATATATATATATATATTATCCTTTCACTTTCTTTTGCCTTCTGAAAAAACGAAACTTTCCCCATTTTAAGGAGAAGTTCTTGTAAAGTTTACGAGTGATAACTTCCCAAAACGATGCAGAACGTCCAGATCCGGAAGTGGGTTTTTTGCTGAGTCATGATGCGCCCTGCGTCTCTTTGATTAACGTCACCCTCAGAGCTTCCGTCCGCAGCGACCTAATCAGCGGCCCCAGGTGCGCAGCGCCGCGCGCCGCCTCACCTGACCGCTAATTAACTCCGAGGGGCTAACCGCGAGCTAAGCTAGCCGAGCTATCGCAGGCTACAAACGCCGGGTCGTGGGTGTTAATGACAAGCTTTTATCATTCTTAATTTATCTCTACAGGCTTGAAGCTCACCGGAGATTATTAATTCAAAAAAAAAATACATCCGGAAAAGTTTTTACTTTTGAACTCAACAAAACGCCGAGGCCAGAGTTCGGCTGGGGGGGGGGTAATCAATCCAGAGCCAATAAAACAATTAAACGTCCTTACCGAAACCAGCCCGACCGTCTTCTTCCATTGCTCGGGCCGGTCAATGATCAATTAAGCACCGAAGAACACAATGAGTTGCTGCCGGACGGGAGGATAATGAGACTGATTGGTTGATTACCTGCCCAGGAAGAGGTCTGATCACGTGAGGAAGCGAAACTGGGTCAGCCAATCAGTGGCCAGGAAAAGGCCTGATCACGCGCAATATTTGTAACTTCAACTTCCTAGTATTAAATATTCATAAATAAAGAGTTGGGGGGTACATTAGGATTATCTAGATGTATTTTATTTATTTTATTTGATAGCAATATGAACATGAATATTTACTACTAACCATTTACGTGTTCAGACTATAGAGTCATCGGTCTCTCCAAATAGCCTTGGGGCATGAAAGGCTGAATTGAAAGTGATAATTTTTCTCTCAGATCATGGATGTGAATCAATCGTATCTGAATGGAGTGGGAGTGGGGGGGGTCTTGTTCCATGATGCACATTTGCAACAAGCAGATATACGTCATTGGCATAAGAGAAAATTAAAATCAGGAAGAATGTGGAGACGACTCTGAATCTTTTTCAGTCCAAATCTGATTTGAGCAATGTATTTAACATTTAAAGTCTTATGTCTCACATTTGTCTTTGCTTTGATACTCCACACTTGACCCCCCCCAATCATTGCTGATTAAATATTCATGTGCGCGTGCGCTGAGATAGAAAGTCCTTGTGAATTCTGATTGCTGGCATGTTATTAACACTCAAATACAAATCTGATTTGGGACAACATGTGAAAGTATCCCATATCAGATCAGTTTCCACATAATTATTATTGTATATACATTATGGTATATATGCGTGTGTATATATATATATATAAATTACATTATAATAGAGCAATAAGTTTGGATGGTCAGCAGGTCCATTAAAGAAATACTTCCTCACTTAAGAACTCCTGTGATTTTGTTTGTCCCACTTCAAAGAGGTGAAGCCCACCGTTAACCTTTGACCCCAGATGGAAATGTTTCTTGGAAATATAAAAATATGCAGTAAATGATGAGGGGGGGGGGGTAAGAATTAAAGAGTTTAAATTAAGTCTAGATGAAATGTTTGTGTGTTTTCATCTTGCCACCCCTCAGGTTTTTTCCTGGGGGGGGTCTATGTGAAGCTTTTATACCCCAGATTGATGGAGTTAAATCAAAATCAGCTCAAAGTCCCGACTATATCATGCAGTTGTTCTCCTTCCACCCACCAGATGGGGTGCTGGCTGGACCCCAGGTTCTTGAACCAACTTGTCAATGCCAAATATACTGTTTGACCTATACTTCTCTTCCCTCCCCCTCCCAAGCAGGAGAGGGCTCATATAGAGCTTCACATAGAGCCCTCTCCTCGTGCTCTGTGTGAAGCACGTATCCATATCAGCAGCCCACCGTTCAAGGCCGGGGGACAGATTCTCACCCCCCCCCGGCTGCTGGTGAAAACCCCGGCTGGTGCTCCTCCACATCAGGAGACCTTGTTCTCATCTGGTTTGATGTGAAGAATGTAAACCGACACCCCCCTGTTGGAATACAGTCATTTCCTTTCCGTGCGCTCACAACCCCCCCCCCGCGGGCTGTTTATTTAATCGTTTCATAAGTACATTTTCATTTCATGACCTAAGAATAACATCTCTGGCGCCCCCCCCCCCCCCCCCTCGAGGGTTCTGCTGAGTGTAAATAGAGCGTTAAGAGGCTGTGATCGTACACATACTGTATATAGAGTAATACTGTATACTGTATTACAAAAAAAAAAAAGTGCACCGAGTCGTCTGGATTCAAAGGTGCAATTCGACACATTCGTTTTGAGACGAAGGAGCGACGGCTATAATAAGAGGCCGGTTAACTTTAAAGTAACAAAACCTGCCTGGCGCCACCTCCAACCGTTCAGGCCCCCGGTGGGGCATTTTCTCCTCCAGCACTGGGAAAGTGCATTTCCCAAAATATCTGACTACTCCCTAACTGGGAACACGGAGGAGGAGGAGGAAGAGGAGGAGGAGGAAGATATGCTTGGACTCTTTCTCAGGTTAATCAAACATCTCTATAATGACTGATATTTTTTCCACTCCTGTCGATAACCATGCACAGAAGAAGTGTTGGGATCCGGATTCTGACCCAGTTGAATTAAAATCAAACACAGGACACAGAATCACCCAGTCAGGGGTTTTCCTTTTATTTGGAACAGAGTGGCAGATTAGTGACAGGGCAGGGGGGGGGGGGGGGCGTGGAGGATCCGCCTCCTCTCGCGCACTCCAGCCAATGACAGAAACTCAGCCTTAAAAAATGCAAATGTATAAAAAACAGGAATGGGTACAGCAAACAGAGTGTAGCCTCCACGCACTCGCACACACACGCACAGACATATAAAGTCACCTCTCTCTCTCTCTTTCTCTCTCTTTCACACACACACACACACACACCTTATTTGGCTACGCAGGCTTCGATGGGCACAAACACACGTGGAACTTCGACAGTCACTTTAGAAAAGACAGTACATGTTAAAATCATTCCTGCCTGTGAGAAGTGGCGTGCGCGTGCGCGTGTCCGCCCGCCTGTCCTACGGCGGAGAGACAGACGGGCGCACGCACGGTGAAAAGACGGTCAGTGTGTGAGTGCGTGTGAAGGCAGACGCACTCAAAAACACGCGCTGACTCACACACACGCACACACCGACGGGCTCGTCAGCGTGCACGAGAGTCTGCGGTGAAACACGGAGGTAAAGCACTCACACGCGCACGGGTGGCGGGTTTAAGATGAGGCCCAGACGCACGCACCGGAGGGGGGCGGGGCGGGGGCGGGGCAGAGGTGTGTTACCTGTCTGTGGAAGAGCGTGAGAACTGCTGGAGGAGGTAAACACACACTCGACCACGGTACATTCCAACGCAAGTCGCCCCTCTTTGCGCTTCAGACACACATTAGCATATACGTACACGCACACGCACGCACACACACACACACACACACACACACACACACACACAGACTAGTATAGGTTCGACTCCCATGCATTTTTGTTCTACAGTACTGAGTATATAGAAGCTACTAGCCCAGTCACACTGTGTGGTTATTGTTACAATCTCTTAGATAGAAGCACAGCACTCCTGCCTCCTCACACTGACCCCCCCCCCCCCCCCCCTTTGATCCATCCCTGGAAAAAATAAAAATAAAAGGTACAAGTTTGTCCCATGAACACAACAACATCAAAAGGGGCCGCTGGTTCCGGGTCGGTGGGAGCAACTTCTTGCAGATTGAAACTTCTCGACGGCCCTCTCACATCCCAAAGCCCCCCCCAGTAGAAACCCAAGGGGAGAAAGGAAAAAGGAAAATGAGGCCTGCACGGGTTTGAAATGTTGAAACGTCGTTGTGCTTTTACGCAAACAGACCAAACTCTAAAACCAACCAGCAACTCACTGACCCAGATCCAAACCACCTGATTTCTGCTTGGGACCGATGACTGATCGATGTGTTTGATCGATGTATTTAAAGTCTGTATGGTGCTACTTGAATGCGTGTGTGTGTGTGTGTGTGTGTTTGTTTGCGTTGTGCACGTGTCAGCTCATCTGGAGCGATGACGAAGGTGATGAATAAATCATGCGGATGGTTCGTGACACCAGGGGGGGGGGGGGGGGCACACACTGATATTTACATATAAACTTTGTTTTGTTCTCAACACACAACCGCCTGTTTAATAATTATTATTATCAGAATCGTATTATTAATTATTATTGATATATTATCGGTCATTATTATTACTATCCGTAACTAATCTTTTGTACAGCTCAGGGGAGCAGACGGACCAGCCCGTGTTTCCACATGGGGGGGGGGGTCGATTGCCGTTTTCTTGCTTGGCTGAGCACAGAGAGAGAAGTCACGGCCACTACAAGCCGTGTGTGTGTGTGTGTGTGTGCGTGCGTGTGTGCGTCTCTGAGCACCAAAAGGGATGGAAGGCACAAACGAGACCTTTCCTCTCACCTTTTGACCCCCGTCTCTGTGCAGCCATCCAGATGCTCTGTGTGTGTGTGGGGGGGGGGGGGGGGGGGTTGAGGTGCAGAATCGAGCCCACCTCTCTTCTTCTTCTTCTTGTCCGGCTCGCTCCGCCCTCTTTCCTTTTTCTTCGCCCCGTAGAAACAGAATAGGACCTTTTTTTTTGTGCTACGAAAACGCGAGTTGAGATCTCGCGTTTTGTTTTCTCGTTTGTTTTTTCCTTTACAAAATAATCGTATCGTTACGTACAGAACAAGAGCATCTGTAGAATATTAATAACAACATTTACTTTAAAAACATCTCGTGTGTATGCGTTCTCATTTTTTTCAGAATATATTGGGAAATTCTTTTTTTTTTATCTTTTTTTTCCTTTTTTGTCCACTTTTTTTGTTTTCATTGAAAAAAAAAGTTCCAAGTCCCGCAGAGAGAAAGGCGCTCTCGAAGTGTTTTGGAGACAAGAGGAGAGAGGAATAAGGCGCGGCGAGCAGATGAGGGGGCTAGCGACAAGGAAGAGGAAGAGGAGGAGGAGGAGGTGGAGGAGGGCAGGGGTTTTAGAGTATCTTTCTCTCTTCCGTCTCTCGCTCTTTTTCTCTCCCCGCTGGCGTGCGTCTCTCTGGCGTACGAGTGTTATGCGTAAAACTCCTCCTGCTTGTCTGGTTTCTGGTAGGTGACGGTGGCCTGTTTGGGCTCCTCCAGCGTGTAGCTGCCCTCGTCCTTCTTCTTCATCCTGTACACCAGCAGCATCACCAGGAAGGCAGCAAACATCGCTCCAACCACGCCTCCCACGATCACCGCTGGGTGGGGGGGGGGGCAGAAGAGAGGGTGGAAGTCTTAAAATACCAAAGCATCATCCAACAAATATCAAATAACAACCACAACATTAGCACTGGAGGCTACAAGAACTAAGCTACCACAGTGTGGCTAAAAGCTAGCTACTAAATGACTTTTCACACCATTTATTGAAAGTAATTTCTTTGTAAGATGAAGCTTTTCTTTTTTTTTGGTGATGCTGTGCACTTTCCCCTCCCTGATTTGAGGCAAGAACTCTGATATCGGACATAAATTATTAATCGCATCCGTTTATATGCATCGTTTACGGTTTCTCTTATAAAAGGTGGGATGAAGGTATATTCCTGGAATCGATCGCACATTTATTACCATCGCTAAACAAAGAGCTTTAGCCTTGCTAGCAGCGTGGGCCGATACGGTATAAAGTTTGTTTGCATTTAGCATTTGTTTCTGCAGATCAATGCTCCAAATCACCTACATACATACTGTATGTACAGAATTGTAAATGAATGCATGGGTCTGGTGTGCACGACTCGGTTCTATCACACAAACACTCTAAAGTCCGTTGCCTCCTGCTTTTTATTTTTATTTTACCGATGACCAGGAAATCTGCGAAAACCACCGCCAGCAGTCCACCAATCAGAACAGCTGAAGGAGAGACAGAGAGCCGGTCAGGTCAGCAAGGTTGGCTGCACCCTCACTTTTCTACAACAGCTCATTGGGATGAGAATATAGTGGGGGGAGGGGGGGGGGGGGGTCACTTCCCAAAGGGAAAATAATGAGAAGAAATATGGGAGAAAGGACTAGGTTGGAACGAATACGGGAGGCAACATGGAAGTCGAGTCTGTAGATCTAAAAGGTGACGACCGAGTGATTTATGAGACACGCTGGATAAACATTTAGACGCGACGCCCACCTATCAAGACCTCCTTCCTCTCCAGGATGTTCTTCTGCGGCAGCTGTGCAGCAGAGCTCCCTCCGTCCACCGTGTTGCCAACCAGGTCGGGCTCCGCCGGCATCAAGCCCCGGCCGAGATCGTTACGCCGATCGTCGTGGATCTCGAAATCTCCGCTCGGCCCTGCAGCGCCCACGTCGTTGTTAGCCTCCTGAGACAAAGGAGAGGAAAGCGAGACTAATGACGTGACATTTGCATTTTGATCGAATTTGTTCCGCGGAGACGCTTCGCCGAACCACGGGCAGAAACTTTCCATGGCGCATGCCCCCCCCCCCCCCCCCCCCCGAACACAATGAGCCTCTGTCTGGCTCTGATTGGTGGAAAGTTGCAGCTCATCCAACACATATACAGACGTCATTAAACCTGGCATCTTAATTGCAATGTGGAAAACCACATGGATCTTAAAAGCATGTTTTAATGCATCGCTGCTGCAAATAAACAGCGACGCACCAATTAGAGAAATGACTCTGGTCCGTAAAGAGGCAGAAATACGGCCGAGTATCAGACCTCAGTAGGTTATTGATGGAGAGAGAATCGAGTCTATCATCACAGCCTACTGAAAAAGCAAGAATGTGGATCACATTTCTTGATTTCAATCATTTATATTTATTTTTTTGCGGCAGCTCGTTTTATTTTATTCCCTATTCTTCTCATTGCCACTAAAACCGAACCAACAATGACTCAATTCTTCAACTGCAGTTTTCTCTGTGTAGAAACCACAAATACTGCATGTTTTTATGGGCCACGCTGCAAAGTTCTGGTCTAGAAGCCATTAAATGCCCAGAAATGAGCCACACATTTGCACTTGGGTTGCCACGTAAGGAGGAAACCGCAGCCTATTTATGAGTCAGGAGACATTAACCAGTCTGGATTTAGCATTTTAGCTTCTGTAGCTAAATAATTAGTGAAAGAAATCGACACGGTAACTCGAGACGAGTTGGGTGATACCACTCATGCCTGTAGGATAAATATGGAGAGGCACTTAGCCTAGCTTAGCATAAACACTATGACATCACTTCCTCTGAAATCCACTTAGCATGTTGCATCTGGTTTGTTTCACGCACACACAAACAGGAATGTGAAGCAACACATTTGTGTAAATAATTATTAGCGAACATTCTTTTGTGCAGCGACTATTAAAGCGGTGATGGGGATTGGTCGGCCGAGCTCACCTGTGTGGTCGTGGGCTGCGGCGCGTTGCTTGTTCTCTCTGTGGGAGCTGCCTGGGTGGCGGTCGCCATGGGAACCCTGGTCCTGAAGGGAACCCTGGTCCTGACGGTGGTGGTTGTGGGTGCGTCTGTCGAGGGTTCCGGCGGGGGCTCTGTTGTGGCTACCGCGTCTTCCTCTGTGGTGGATTCCGCGTCGAGGCCGGGGTAAAACGACGTGGGCTCGGGCGACAGGTAGACGTCGTCTTCTTCTGTGGTGCTCAGGTCATCCGAACCAGCGGAGGGTGCTGCGGGGTTGGTGGTCGCCACGGGGGCGGCGGCAGGGGATTCAGGGGCGGCGGTGGTTTTGGCAGCAGCCCTGATTTGCTCCAACTCTTTCTCTCTTTCAAGCTCACGCTCTCTCTGTCTCTCTCTCTCCTTCTCCTGCTCTCGCTCACGTTCCCTCTCTCGCTCACGTTCTCTCTCCCTCTCCCTCTCCCTCTCCATCTCCCGGACTCGTTCCCTCTCTCTTTCCCTCTCTCGCTCCCTCTCCAACTGTTTCTCGCTCTCCTTCTCCAATTCCCTCTGCCTCTCTTGCTCTTTCCCCCCCTCTCTCTCTTCCTCTCTTTCCTTCTCCAGCTCCTTTTCCCTTTCCCAGAACACCCCACTCTCTCCATCAGCCTCGGTTGGCAGCAGGGTGGTGGCGGTGGCGGCGGCATCCTCCGGGTTGGGGCTCGGCTCAGCCGCAGGTGAGGCGGAGGGGGCGGGGCTAGTGGCCTGGGTGGTGGAGAGGAGGAGGGGTTCTTCGGTGGTGAAGGACACGCCCACTGCTGTCGGCCTCATTCTGATATCAGGAACTGAAGAGAGGAGGAGAGACTTTTTATCGTCAGATAGCGATAGCGACACTTCAGACTGGGGCACGACTTCTGTTGTGTAGTTGTATGGATTTTTGAAGACACACACACACACACACACAAATACAATTTCCTTCCATGATGGCCTGAAGTCAGTTTTAATTAAAAGCACTCTGGTTTGGAATTCTATCCACAGAATGAATCTTTCTGATCTGAAAATGGAGCTTCCCAAACCATTCTAGGGCGAGCAAGGAAGAGGAATATTTTCTGAACAAACAATCTTGGTCCAGTAAAGTGACGTAGAGGCGACAGGCAAGAACTTCAGTAAAGTGCTTCCATAAGTTTGGAGAATTGGCGCACGGATAAAAAAGAAAACCAGAGGGCCAAACCTGTCTGACTTTATTTCCTTCTATTCTTTCTCTACGTTGACTCATTTCAAATGTCAATATGGGCTGAGCCAGAAATGGGTCAGCACAAATATATCTAAGGAACACCTGCAATGGCCATGCAAATGCACCTGCTAAATTAGGCCCGGTTCTGATGCTGCGTAAAGCCAGCAGAACTCCGGTGCATGCATGTTCAAGCGTCTCCGGGATCATAAAGTAGTGATTTCACCGACTGCTCTGCAATCGGAGCGGCAATCAAACCCTTATTTTCTGCTTGTTTAACCGTCTGACGACATAAATGGAAAAATATGGATATGAGCTACAGCAAAGAGTGAGTTCAGCATCATTAACATCGGGTAGAATAGAAGATACAGTAGGAAAAGATAACGGCAAGCGACGGCAAGTTTAGTCGCTAAAGATAGAGAAGTGATTTATCCATTTTTGTTTTGCCGTTTGCGAGTGGATGGAGACTTTTAAAAGAAAATGACCTGGAAAGGATGAGGTGGGATTACATAGACGGAGAGGAGAGGAGAGGAGAGGAGAGGAGAGTAGAGGAGAGGATTCACCTTCAACTCTTAATAGCATTAAAGCGCCTTTCATCGCGTTACAGCGCTGCGGCTCCTCGGGCGGAGAGAACAACAAATGGCGTTTACAGGGACGAAGACACGAAGGCTGACGGAGGAGCTGGGGAGGATATCGAAATGCTGACTTGAACAATGCAGCCTCTGTTCAAATTATCAGACGTCTCAAAAAAACGGCAGACTCCGAAGCGGCGGTGACGCAGAACGCACGTCCGTCTGCTGGAAATGAGCTTTTCCTCCTCGACTCAAACGGCTCTTGTTTGAGATAAAAGCGATTTGCTGCCTTTTCTAACCCCCCCCCCCCCCCCCATCGACACTCACCGGCTCTGAATTGTAATTCTATCTGGAGTGTGCTCCACACTAGCGCAGTGCCTGAACTGAGGACGGCCCCTCGGTGAGTCACGCTTAATAAGGAGCGCCAGACTCGGACTTCAACAGCCAGATCAGAAAACCAGGCCGAATTACACCAACGTGATTTACGTTAAGTAGGTAATTCCTACACACACACACACACGCAGACATCCAGCTCCCTCAAACAGGAGATGTGTGTGTGTGTGTGATACCTAAACGGAGTGGACTAATCTGATTACAATAAATAAGATCTCAGGGAATTGAAGCCTGGTTGCCGCGCGTCAGTGAGGGTGCGCCTGCGTTTAAAGGTGTAATAAATCTAATTGGTCAAGTCAAATGGTGTGTGTGTGTGTGGATAAACAGCCCAAACACAACTCCAGAAGGGGGGGGGGGGGGGGTCAGCAGATTGAAAGCCAGCAGCTGTCGAGTTTAAAAGAACCAGAACGTGAACGTTTGACCTTACACGCACACGCACACACACAACACACACACACACTCACAGCCAGAGCCGGAGCCCGAGTAGAGATCCTCATCGTCGTAGAACTCGTCTGCCGTCGAGCCTTCGTCATCGATAGAGGGCGACCAGGTCTGTCCCTGAGAGAGACACAGTTGACATAGATTAGAGGGATCCATTATGAATGGACTGAGCTGTTAATTTCATTTCATAGAGAAACCACTCTAGCAGATTACACACACACACACACACACACACACACACACCTGTCAGAGGAGCCAGCATTACGTGGACAGGGTAACATCTGCCCGTCTGCGAGAGCATGGAGGAGCATAATTAATGGGTTGATCTAAAGCTGGGATTTTGGAGAGCAACACTTCAACTCCTTTGAGGAGGGGAGGTTTCTTTCAGCTTCTGCTCGTGTCAGTTTGTGAACGACGCTCGGGCTGAAGCACGGCGCAATTAACTTCTCACAATCATTTCAAAAGCAATTAATTTCTTTTTAATGTGCCAAAAGAGGGGCGAGAGTGCAAAGCTACGCAAAGCCCGGAAGTCCAGCGCATCCCGATTGGTTTGCTGCTCGTCTGACCCATGGCCGGACCTTCCACAAAGTTCCACCACAGGTGAAAACGTGCCTCTCAGCAGAGGTCATTTATTTTGGACATTTCTAGAAAGTGGTGCAAAATGCTAATGTGATATTCTCATAGCCAGGTGTCTTCTTTGGAAGCGGGACGGTCTCCGTTTGGCTCCGGATCGCTCGGGGATTGAACCTCTGAAGGGAGTGACCTCAGACTCCGGTCACTTTGAGGCTGATCCCTCCTCACGCTCACTTTCTTTTGACCTTGATTCTTCATCCCTGCGATGTTTAAACACAAGCGCTCCGCTGTGCTAAATACCCGCGAGACCCCACCTGTGCAGCGGTACAAAAGTACTGCAGTATTCCCTTAGCTCTTCCTGTTGCGTCACAGAGCATATGTTGCCTAGCAACGTCGACGTCTGGCGTTCAGTTGATGAGCAGTCGTCGTACCTTTGTGTCCATTTTGGTGGCGGGCCATTGCATTGAGGGCCACAATGAATCTCGGAATACGGCGGGACGCAAAACGATCCACACTCGACCCACGGAAAAGGAAAAGGAAAAGGAAAAGGGGGCCACGTTTAGATCCCGTTGGAAGGAATCCTTTAAATGGAGCGGATCTGTTGCGCCGCTGTGATGCATTTGGTCTTTAAACGGACACGCAGCTTAAATGTGTTCATCCATTACTAACTTCTACTTGTAATTTTCACTATCAGGATTTCAATACTTATCTAGCGGATTGCTAAACTGAAAGAGCCCGTAATTCATGCAGGTCCACCCCGATCGATTTTGCTGTTGCCGCGGGGATATTCCATCTCCTGATGGCTCTCGTTTATCTAAGTAGGGGGAGCTGAATACTCCTTCCATCATGGCATTTTGTACCTAGATACAGTTGAGTACACACTAAGTGGTACAATACTGCGATGGCAAAAACAAAGGGCTCAGCTTTGCTTCGGGGATTGGAAAATAGTCAATCCGCTGGCGAAGATGTGACCAAAACAACTCTATCTCCTCGGCGATCTTAAACCCTTCCGGAGGCTGAATGGAACTGTGTCTTTGCTAGCCAATGTGATACTAATTGCATGCATGCACACACACACACACACACACACACACACACACACAAAGGGGCGCAGGCTCCTCCCAGGCTCCAGACGGAGGAAACCCGATGCTTTTAAAAGCCAATAAAAGCATAATGGAATCGAGAAACCCGAGCATCGAAGTCCATCTCGTCTCAGCATGAGGTGCAGCCGAAACGCTTATATGGATGCGTCTCCTGAATGAAATTGACGTGAAGTTGTTTGGGGGCCTCGACGCATTCCAGGATATTGCCTTTGCAAAGTGGAACGATGAGCGTGCACGTGCTTCCTGCTTTTGGGAAGTGTGTGAAGGTCCGGTGACCTCTGAAACCCGAAAAAATACAGAAAAGATGTCTCAAGGCAACCTTGGTGCACCCATGTCTGTCTCTATTCCAGTTTTACAATGAATGCCGTTGCTATGGGCAACCTTTGCCTTTCACAGAAATTCCCATTTCCAATTGAGAACCTTCCAGACACACACACACTCTCTCGCTCGCTCTCTCTCTCTCTCACACACACATCGAGAGCTCTGCCTACATAAGCAAAGGTGTTATGTAATGTCAAATACACCACCCTATTGTGCGTGCGGTCGATTCTCCTCGACCGCACGCATGACCTCGGGGCCCAAAAATCATCTGTATGTTTGCTCTCAATGTCGCTCCAACATTGCATTTTGCCGCTATAAATATATACGGTAAGATGGCAGGCGCTTTCTGCTGGGTCTGCAGCGTGAACGCCATCCTGGCTTTTTGGCAACCCTAGAAAGCGCGCCGGCATTGTCGGGCGCGGTGCCAGTTGGAGTCGTTTTAAAACAATCTGGGCGCATGGAAGATATAATTACGTCTACTTGTGGAAAGAGAGAAAGTAAAAGCATAAAAGAGAAGGACAGACAAAGAATCTGCGCTCGCCGGGGGAACGTCAAGTTCTGACAAGGTGAGCACAGGTGGGTCCTCAGGTGTTGCAACATTTGCAGTTCCTCAGGGACCTGATTTAGGCCATGCACTTCATCCCACGCACACCGTGGCTGCAGTGTGTGTGTGTGTGTGTGTGTGTGTAGGCCTGAGGCAATAGTGCATCGCTTCACAAATTTACATCCCAAAGGTGCAGAGTTGTTCAAGATTTAAATACAAGATGAATGAAATGACAATATTATCATTGAAGGGCATTAAGCCGCAGTCTGACAATGGCAAGGTGTGCGTGTGCGTGCGTGCGTGTGTGTGTGCGTGTGTGTGTTACGTCTGCAGGAACAATGGAGGTATGATCCTCAGCTACCACTAAGATGCAGGGAGCAGCATAACAATAGGAGGGAGAGGTAGGAGACACACGAATGAAGTTTAACACACACACACACACACACACACACACACACAACCACAGAGAGCTGGTGGGTGATCAACCAGCTGGATTTTATTTTATGTTTGGTGGATTTTTCTGGCTGGTCTAGTCGACTTCAGCTCAGAGAGCCTCTTGACAAATGCATTCCTCAGTAACCTGAGAGCCTGCCGCTTCTGCACGAAGCACACACACACACACACACACACACACACACACACACACACACACGCACACGCACACGCACACGCACAAAGCTCCTGATACAGTCAGCGCAAGAAATACTTGTTAATTGTGCTGCGTAATATGTGAGATCTTATCGAAGCCGATGTCCCCGCCTGCTGCAGCGTCTCCGAGCTGGACTGTAAGGAATCGTTTGAATACCGTCTGAGCAAACCGGCACCATCTGTGAGTCCCACTCCTCTCGCCCGTCCCTCCATTTGCTGCACCCACAGGGCTGGAGAAGAGCAGTGCATAGGAGTACAATGGACCCCCCCCCCCCCCCCCCATTGTATTCATATTTATGCATGTTTTTCACACCGCATCGCTCGCTGGGGAGGGGAGGGGATGGGAGGAAATCACCGGACATCGTCTAGGATTCGCGTCCTCAATCTAAATGTGCATCACTGCTGCAGCGGATGACACAAACGTCCACACGGCGTCCGGCCCGAAGTGACGAATGTCAAACGTGTGAGAGAAATAATCACCTGCAAGGATCTCGACAAGCAGATCGGCCCCAGAATGAGCTGAAATGGTCATAATGGGCGGCGTTTCTCTCCTGGCTGCGGTTAAATGCACCGACGGCGGAGACGCCACGCTTTAAGAGGCAGCTGCTGATTCACGACCGCCTCCGTGTCCAAAAAGCCGTCTGACCTACCGCTGATGGGAGTCGGAGACAGCTTGAGCAGCGCTGCCCGCCGTCAGGCGTGGAGCGCTGCTAAACTCTCGCTTGGACGGGGTCAGACCACTTGACGCATGACCAGTCAGACCAATCAGACCCTTACAGGAGAAAGCGCCGTCCGTTTATTATTATTCCACGCCCGGCTTTCTTTCCAGAGTGGATCCTCCAGCCTGTCAGGAGTGACCTCTACGCGCCCTCCATCTTTTGCTTTCCTGCCTCGCCTCACTCGCCGCGCCACTCATCCCCATCTTACCAGCCGGGCCGGCTGGATAGCAGCCAAGCTGAGTGCTAACACGCTAGGACAAGGCGGCGTGAGAGGCATAGAGTGCGTGTGTGTGTGTGTGTGTGTGCGCGTGTAGGTTACCAGGTGATGACCCGTTTCAGACGCCTGCCACCAGCAGACATGGGCACGGAAAGCTTCTGCAGTCACATCGCTCACACACTTGACACCTCATAGCGCGTGCACACACACACACACACACACACACACGCCAGTGACATCGGCTGTACTCCTGTGAAACTTTAAACGGCTGGCGCCGGCACGGTCAGGCCGAATGGGTCAACGGAATCCTGTCCCGGTCCACCGGGGTGATTTAAGATGTTCCTTTTATTCATGGACAGATAATCGGTCAACGGGTTCCTCCCCGTTCTCTCCAGAACCGCCATGAGCATCGTTGTCACCTCGTCTTGAGCCAACATCCTCCCGGTTTTTTTAAACGCTCGGTCCTGCCAAGACTGAGTTTGGTAGAAAATGAAAGGAAGCATGGCGACGGGTAAAGTTTCAATAAATGGTAGCAACAGATGTTTGAAATGAAAGATTGGGAAAGTGTTTTTACGAAATGCAAAGTCACTCCTGCTGCCCCCCCCCACCGAGATGAACGTATTTCCTTGTTTGCCGCCAATTATAAGAAAGCTAACCAAGATATGTAATATGAAATATGAAACCCTCATCCTGTGACTTGAAAGGATTTAGCATCCTTCAGATCATCCGTCACTTTTATGTCTCCTACAGTGAAAGAAAAAAGTACTTTTGCACCTTTTTAAACTCAAAAATCCAGGAAAACAGGCAAGTATTTCAAACCTAAATTACAATTGATTGTCAGGAGAGCGTTTTGCAGAAGCAGGAGCTCGTAAGCAGTCGACACTTTGGGTTTCTGAGACGAAACCGGCAGAGTTATTCTACACCGATTTGTTCTCCAGATAGTAAAGTAGCTGTGGGTGTGTTGGATAAAAATCAAACCACATGAGGATGAAGAGGAAAAAGCACGCTTCAGATTAATTTGGGCAATTAAACAAAAGTACATTTAGTTCAGACATTTATAGCTTCTTGTATAATTCTTAGGAATCTCCAGCCAAAAAAAGGGATTCTTGTGGCTGCGATGAGGAGCACCGAGCGAGGAGGAAGAGACGCCGATTTAATACCTCTGCCAAACACATTTGATCTCTTGCTGCATGTTTTCCACAAACAAATGCTCCCTGTGATCGATGATCCTGAACCAACAGGCAGAAGAAAAACGTAAACAGCCGGGAAATGACTGAAACGCTTTTTCTTCCTCTGCTATTTTTAGCTTTTTCCTCCTGATCAAATTCCTATATAGAGATCCCGCGGCCGATCCGAATCCCAGCCGCCCTGGATCTGACGCCGTCTGCAGCAGCAAATGATCCAAGCACCAATATTATCTTTCTAATATTATGCTGCTCCGGACAAAGACGATCTATGTGATGAATGCCCCCCCCCCCTATGGAAAGCCATACATGTGCTAAATATGGTAGATTGTCTTTGTCAGGGGGCTGCAGGGACACAACGGGAGCACGGCGGAAGAACATTCATGCATTTGGATCAGTGAAGGGCAATTTGAATCTGTTTTCATGCAAGAAGACTTTCAACATTTATCTTATCCGTTACAAAACAATAGCCCCCCCCGCTCAGTTTGTGTTAATGGTCAGTAGAACTTCAACAGAGCATACAATTACTCCAGACCGAAGGCTAGAGCATTTGCTGCATTGTTAGCCCAGCTATTAATCCTCATTAGGTTGAAAGCTGCCCCCCCCCCCTCCCTCATTTACCTCTGGAGGTCATGCGGTGCGCCTCGAAATTGAAAATCCGAGCATCACTTTCAATAAACTCTTGAAAAGCAGAATGGAAATCCGCAACAAGAGGAACCATGTCGGTTTTGTTTGCTTGATTGATTGTCCGGATGATATCTTGAAAAGCATTCATCTAGATTTTAATGTCAGATGGAGTGAATCTTGTGTGGAAGAGGACTTAGGAGACATCAGAGAGTCCTGATGGTCCGTTGCTGCACACAACTGGAGTCAAATCTGGTTTGTCAACCAGATCCTGAGAGATTAACATTTATATTTAGAGGGATAAACAAGATTCCAAAATGCTTGGAGTCAAGGAATTTGGTGGCGTTGCTTAATTTGCGGGGATCCGAGTAAAGCGGCATCGCCGTAGCAACTTCGCCGGAGTGTGTGTGTGTGTGTGTGTGTGTGTGTGTGCAGTTGGTGCAACGATACAACAATGGAGGCAAAATACAAAATGGTCTCAGTGAAAACTCAGATGTGTGGGCGACGAATCAGAGTTTTCATCAAAGCCGTGATTCATTACCGCTAAAGGAAAATGAACATTTTGCTATGGAGACAACTGAAAAATTAAATTAAAAAAAAACTTAAAATCTCAGGTTGACATGGAAACCGTTTGCAGGGAGCGTGATTGGCGGCTCGGGAGGCTGAGCGAGCAGCTTCGGAGACGGAGTGCGTTTAACCTTAAATGTCTCGCCGTGTGTGAAAAGACGAACAGCTGATAGCGGCACGCTCAGAGGTCACATGACTGTGCTGACGAATCAGCCGGTCTAAAACACACACACTTCTGCGTGGATCCATTGAGCTTCTGGCTGAGTATAGACGGGCCATATTATGGGATAGATGGACAGAGATGTATATCTGGATGTAGGGCCCAGCTGTTACACTAATCTTGCAATCCAACAGGATTAAAGACCACATCCGACACACACACACACACACACACACAGACACACAAACACGAGGCCTCTCTGCGTGAAATCCTCCTCCATTATAGACGACCCTCTGAAAGTTGCATCTCTCAGAGGAGTGTGTCACTGTCCTGCTGCCAGGAAAGCCTTGAGATTCTGACACGACTGCCGCTCCCACACTCCACAATACCAGCCACCGTGCATGTGTGTGCTCACGAGGGTGTGTGTTGGGCGGTTTGCTCGCACTGTTCAGGGAGTGTGTGTGTGTGTGTGTGTGTGTGTGTGTTTGAGTGTATTGATGTTTGGCTGTAGAAATGTTGCAGCGAGCGGTGAATGCTGCCGGTTGGCTGGCGGGTCAATGACTGTGTTTTCGGTGGCTGCTTCTATGAAGTGCTGGCGAGAGAGAGAGGAGAAGGCGCAGGGCTGAAATGTGTTGTGCATGTGTGTGTGTGTGTGTGTGCGCGTGTGATTATAGCCTGGCTCAATAGGCCTATTTCTGCAGGACCAGTGGGAGGGTGTGGCGCCTGTGGCTGGAACTTTTCTCGTGTTCCTAAGGAACTTTTCAAAAGGGCTCAGAAATGTGGCTGTGTGTGTGAGAGAGAGAGAGAGAGAGAGAGCGAGAGAGAGACCCATGGATGATGCCTTTGTGTGACGAGCCCAGAGAGAGGCAATCAATGGTGTCTTTTCAGTCCCCAATCACACACACACACACACACACACACAACAAAATTAGCACACAAACGCATGATGAGAATCACATTTCTGCTCGTGTTCGATGATTTGAATCACAAGGCTTCGTCGTGGCATGTCTGCGTATAATTACAGCTTCTGTAATCAGGACAGTCATGCGGCGCCGCAGACCTCAAGGAAGGAAGGGCAGAGGAGAAGCGGCAAAAAAAAAAAAAATCGATGCAAAGAAGAGTTTCTAGAGAGGAAAGTTTCAAAGCGGAGAGGTGAAAGAAAAGCAGGAGTGATAAAGGGATGGACAGACACAGAGGAGTGAGAGAGAAGCGTTTTTGTCTTTCATGCAGAGGAGAAAAATCCAATCAGCTCTGTGTAATTCAATCTGGAATGGAAAGATGCAAAAGTGTGTGTGTGTGTGTGTGTGGAGGGCATGAAGCATATTACCATCATGCCTTACCTCTCGCTTTCTCTCAAACGCACACGAGGAGGTGAACAGATTGCTGCTCCGAGCAGCTGACCTTGCAACGCTCTCTTGGCTCCTTCCCATTGGTCGACCGGCTTTGGCAAGCTAGCAAGCCTTTAGAGTTGAGAGCCATTTACAGCCAATGGATCGTAAGCCGAGCGACTGTCGGAGCAGATTGCAAGCGACTCCTCGCGCAATCTCAACAGCGTTTGATATCGACACTAATTACGTCAAATTTTGCGATCTGGCGGTGAAGTGATACGGCGAGAGCAGCATATGGTCTCCGTCTTAATGGGGCGAGCAAAACTGACCGTTATTGACTTAATCAGATATTTATCAATGAGAGAGCGATTAACAAATGAATGTCAGAAGACATCATCTGATAGCTTGTATTTATTGAATCATAAAGGCAGTGGCTCGCCGCTCGAGATGGGAGGGGTCAAAAGATCAAAAGATCTTAAAAATGGCAGGACCTTCTTACTGGAATTGATGATCAAGAATTCCAAAAAAGGCTCCAAGTAGAATTATTTAGTCTCAAAAAGTTAACTACAACTACAACTATAATAGAGACAACACATTTTTAAACATTGACTTGAGCTTTTCAATATTTTGTCATCTTAAGAGTCAAGGATTAGATGAAAAATCATTGATTTAATCAATAATGAAATGATCACTGTATATTATATCACACCAGACAAAATGATCAACATTGGCGCTGCTGTTCATTAAGGTTTTTATACTACAAGCAGTGACAGAACAGTGAGAATTAAAGATTAATTCAAAATAGAAAAAAATATTTTTGTGATTTTTGTTCTTTTTTTTCACCAACTTGTAAAATATTTCAAAAATGCTGTTCTTCCGGTTTTGGAAACTCCTCAAATAAAATCTTATTAAATGCAATGATTCTGTAACTTTTCTATTCTCAATCGAATCCGAGCCTGTGTGTGTGTGTGTGGGGGGGGGGGGGGGGGGGGGGGGGGGGGTTGGGTGGAACCAGTTGCTCTATCATACGATAAGACAGGAAGATCAAGAAGTGATCCAAAGACGATTCCGGATACACCATTGTATATAACGCCTGTGGCAGGTCCGTGAGCGCCAGAGGATAACGAGGATTAATGGAGAACAGCATGAAATGATCTGGAAGGTGTTTCCTGTTGCCACTCAGCATGATCTTCCCCTTTTGTCAGCCTAAAATACAAATATTATACCCGGCTTCAGGTGTTCCGTTCTCAGATAAAAGATAAATTCCTTCCTTTGTGGGCGACATTACTCAACCGACTAATTAATTAAGCGCTGGTGGTGATGATCTAACACTAGAGCGGTGGGCGTACCGGCCGGCGATCATTACACGCCCCGCTACCATCTGCATGAGTGTCGCGTCATTGTGGATCCGGCGGTCGGTGTAAACCAGTGAAACTGGAAGACAGGAACGCAAACGGGCTGCGATGCGATC
>NC_090909.1:3345864-3409271 GCF_040956055.1 Brachionichthys hirsutus | reverse complement strand
CCCAATCCCTCCCTTTGATCTCGAACTGTGTGATTGATGACCTCCTTCTTCCTCTGGAGTTTGACTCCAGCGTAGTTCTAGCCAATAGCCACTGGCGACACATTCGGGGTGTACCCCCCCCCCCCCCCTCCCCTCCCCTCCCCTCCCCTCCCCTCCCCTCCCCTACCCTCCCCTACCCTCCCCTACCCTACCCTACCACAGTACATGCTGGGACAGGCTCCAGCAACTCCCGTGATCAGGATATTGACTTCAAAAGGCCGACTGCCTGTCGGTTAATCCAAAATCAATAACTTTCCATCCAGCAGCAACCGCGTCAGGAGGCGGGGTGAGAACACCGTTAGCCGTCACATGACCACCGTCCAGATCTTTTATTTTGGGCAGCATTGATTAGAATCATCCCGCCCATGAGTCGGTCCAACACACAAAATGAAGCGCACACACACACACACACACACACACACAAATGAGACACAGTAAAATTTTCAAATTTGTTTTTTTTTTGTTCAGTTTGGTTTCAAAATAAAGATCACACAATTGTTTAGAGACAATCTACAACAGGAGTTACAAAAAATAGTTGCCCAGGCAATAAGCATACACAGGTTCTGTTAACTATACACATATGGTTACAGGTGTGCTCGTAGTAAATATACACAAGGCTGCTTCCAAATGTACACCGCCCCTGTGGCGGGCTGGCCTCTCTCTCTCGCTCTCTCTCTCTCACCCAAAAAGGACATCGACAGTATGATACAGCACTTACAGCACGAGAGAAATGGCAAAAACAGAAACACAAGAATCTCCTCTGTACAATCCTCTCTGAAGACAGTAATCGATAATCAAAGAGCGGGGTTCAAAGGACTCAAATCGATTTCTCCCACTTCGTCAGCAAAACCCATAAACAGGACACATGTCGAGAGGTAAAGCATTCCTATAAAAAGGGTCTTAAAAAAAGAGGGGGGGGAGGGTCCAACAAAACCAACATAAAGCAGAAGACACCACTGAGTCGAACAGAACGTGTCCAATTTGGGAGTCGGTGGGAGGTCGACGTCTTAAGTTAAGCAGTGACGGGGATAAAACCGAGCGTGGCGAATCTTTGTACAAGAACGACGCTGTATAGAAAGGGCTTTTCAAAACAAAACTTTGATATTACAATTTACAATATACAACAACTCATATGTCACAACCAAGGGGGTGAGAATATACACTGAAATGCACAGGGGTTTGGGTTTTTTTTGTTCTTTTTGTTTCCGAGTGAGGTTTTTTTTTGTTGTTTGTTTTTTTTAACTGTTTTTCATCTCATACCAAAAAAGGGCGGTAAATCACTTTTACATTACAAGGGTTTACAAATGTACAATTATACAGTCAGAAGTATGTGGTCACTACTAGGATACATTATAGATACAGATTCAACATCAAAACCCAGAAAAAACTACAAAGTTTTATATATATATTTATATATATATATATGCAAAGGTCTACACCAAGTATACAACGTTATATTTATAGAAGCAAAGACCAGAAAACGAATCTCCCATGCTAAATGATCTGTCTGCTGGTTAGCTGATGGTGCGTTTGTGTGTCGTCTGTGATTCTGTGGAGACGGGCAAATTAAATAGTGGTAAATAGCAAGGGGGGGGGGGAGGTTGAGTGGGACATGCCCACCCCCCCCTCGGTTCAGACCTGGGTTCGGGAGGGGGAGGTGCAACAAATCGGACAAAATCTACGGCTGCCTGTAGCAACAGGCTCCTCCCGAGGGGTTGTCATGGAAACAAGGGTAATAGGTGCCCTCTGGAAGGTCAGAGAGGGCCTTCGAGGTTGGGGCCGGTAGCTGTGAGGGGTGAGGGGAGAGGGGAGAGGGAGGGCAAGTGGTGGGGCTTGGATTTCAGACTGGAGGGGCGAGGGGGTCGGATTACATGATGCCATTAGGCGGGCCGCAGAGAGGACCCAGGTCCACGCCGTTCTTCAGGTAGTACTTCTCCAGCTTGGCCAAAATGTGTTTTCCATACGTGTACTTCCTCAGGGTGGAAATGTGAGGCCGGATCTGCAGGACAGAAACGCACAGGTTGGACACGGACGCAGGAAGAGGAGCAAACAAACGCCATCTCTGGCCTTTCGGGTTGATTCGTGCAGAAACAGAAACCTGGAGCGTTTTTATTTTTACTTCTAATTGACGCCCGATTCCTGTAGTTTCATACAGAAACCACGCTTTAGCGCCGTAACAAAGACCTTTTCTCGATGCACTGCAAAACCCCAAAAGTGGCTTTTTTCATATCGGGTTTCACAGAAAAGATCATCCAGATTATGAAGCAGAGGATCCCTTCTTTTGAGGATTGTGACATGTCTGACCTGCAGAACATCGCTCAGAGCACCGACATCGCTGTCGAAATGGACACCGCTAAGCTCCCCCTTTCATCTCGGTGGGGATTTTAAATCAGGTGAAGAGGGTGGGGGCATAAATCCGCATCCCCTGGACGGCAGCTATAGCGACAGAGAATCTGTGGGCTTGAGTGCAGTGACGCTGGACCTCCGTATAGGACAGCATCCGCCTCAGATTAGCATCATTAGCATCATTTTCCAGGTGGACTCGGTGACGAACGGAAGTCATCACCCTCCCCGCAGAACTAAACTCTGTTGGGAGCCGCAGATCCTGGACGTTTCTGGCATTTCGATTGGTTGCAAGAGACGGGCGTCATCTCTGCCTGATTAGAATTCTCCCCCAATGCCGAGAGAAGGGACACCTTCCCTTCGTGCGTCCACCGCGTCCTTGTGGACCACCTTGAGCGGAGACGCCCTTGAGACTGAGTCAAGCAATAAATCATGCTCGTAAATGTTTCCCGCGTCACGCGTGATCTCAATCAACGGCGACTCCTGAAGGTCGCACACGGCCGACCTTGTGCATGACGATCTTGCGTTGGGTGGGTTCCGCCACGTCGATCATCTTCTGCACCACGTAGTTGGCGTACTGGTCCTTCATCATGGTGTATAAGGCACTGTGGGGGCCCTCCGTCAGGCTGCACACCTCGTCGATGAGGACCGCCCGCTCCGCCCGGGAAGCGTGAGTCACGCACTTCTCCACCACGTTACTGGGAGGAAATGGGGGGGGGGGGGGGAAAGGGAGGGATTAAGACATCTGGAGAAGAAGAGGAGCTGAAACCGTGATGTGGATTTCGACTGGCACCTTGCAAACTTGTGCTGGCTGAGACCGAGCACATTGCCTCTGATTTCAGCCACGATCTTGCTCTTGTCCTCGGCTCGGCCGTGCTCCAGAACGTGCTGGATTACGTAGTTGCCGTACTGGTCCTAAATAAAACGACACACACACACACGCGGAACTAAAACGCGAGGCGGCCAGACGGCAGCGCAGACGACGCGTCAAAAACCTGCATCGAGAGATTTATTTTAAACCAACTCAGACGACTCATCGTCCTTAAAAAAACCAAACTACGACTGGTGGAAGATGAAAGACAGCGAGAGCTCGTGTGTGTGCGCGTGTGCGTGTGTGTGTGTGTGTGTTACCTGCACAAGCTGCTCGGTGTGTTGATGGAGCTCCTCTAGAATAGGCAGCGTCTGTTCAGGAAGGCAGTGTTCGAGGATGCGTTGGATGACTCGGCAGCCGTACGGGTGAGTAGAGAGGGCGAAGACCTGAGAGACACGCGTAACGGGACATCGTTACTTGTTCAACGCGAACGCCGAGCGGCGCTGGAGGTTCGAGTACACGTCTGATCATTCGGTGCTCGAGGGACTCGAACCTTTAGATTCTGTCTGATAGAAACGGCAAAGGCGAGAGCAAACAAAGTCTTCCACCTTAAGAACTTATGATAATGTAACATCTAGCTCAGGCATGGGCAAACTATGGCCCGGGGGCCATATACAGCCCATTGGGCTTCTTAATCCGGCCCGCCAAATTTGTCAAAATTATATGATTAAATTAAATTTTATTATAAGAAAACCTCTTTCATTCTACCTTTTTCCCTGTAATGCTACCTGTAAAAGGCAAAATCCTTTCATGTAATGGCTTTTTGATGTAATTTATATTTGTTCAAACACGCCATCCAATCTGTTCCTGGCCCCGCCCCTCCGTCAAATTTAGAACCCATTGTGGCCCGTGAGTCAAAAAGTTGGCCCACCCCTTATCTAGCCGGCGGGTTAGAGGACGGTGGCTGCCACCGGGATGAGCTTTCTGTTGCTATGGCAACACCCCCCCTGTTCCCCCTGAAAAGGGACCGACGAAGGCGCGTCTCTACCCGGCGCCTCAAGGCAGTGCACACAAGTAAACGAAGGCTTGTGTGTGCGTCGGCCGAGCACCGGATGGCACACGTGCGTGTGTGCGCGCTCGGGGGGGGGGGGGGGGGGCACCCACCTGTCCCTTAAAGGCATCTATGATGAAGTGCAGCGCGTGAGGCTGGACACACTCGATGCACTTCTGCACCACGTGGTTACCGTTCTGGTCCTTCACGCACTTCAGCACATGGCCGTCCAGCTCCCGCACCATCTCGCTCTGCGGGGGGGTTGGGGGGGGGCACAGCGGCGTGTGATTGTGAGAAATCAGATATTGCCTGAAAGCATTTTACAGACAAAGACTCGCCGCCCAACAAGTAACAAGAGGCTTTGAACTGTTGCCCCGGAGAAATCATTAAGGAGAGGCAGATACCTCCCCCCCCCCCCCCCAAATCTGCTGACATTAAGCAAAACTATTTCCTGTATACATTCAGCTAGATTCCAACATTTGCATACATCGTTAGCCGCATTCATTCTTGATGATGGAGCGCCCGCCCACAGTGCTCCTCGCCGCAGCCCCTTTATTGGACGCCGCGTTCCGCTATGTAAACCGGTTATTGTTAATCCATCCTCATTCCGGGCTGAATGATGAGAACGTGAGGGTGTGCTAGATGCTAGCGTACTCACTATGACCTGCTGGTCGGAGGGGATGAACTCCAGCGCCTTCTGAATGACCCTGCAGCCGTACATCTGCAGGGCCAGCGACAGCACGTGACCCCGAATCCTCTCTGCCAGAGCCAGCTTCTGATCCAGGCTGCCAAACTGAAACGCAAAATGCAAAATGAGCCGGCAAATCCCTTTAAATCCGGTTAATAACACACCAAAAGAAAAGAAAAGGGTCACAACGCAGACAGTCGCTGGCTGGTATTTGACCACCAATATACATGCTTGGTTTGATGATTGGACTCATCACACACACCTCAAAGAACTTCTGGATGACATAATTTCCAAAGACGTCGACCATAAGCTGGTAGGCCGCCTGCAGGATCTCGCTGAAGACAAGCTGGCGCTCTGCTGAGCTGGCTCGCTCCAGCTTCAACTGAATGAACCTTTACAAGGCAGGAGAGAACATTTTTATCAACCGCGGACATCTTTAATATTAACTTTCAAAGGCACCTTTGTATGTTTGTTTTTTTTTCCTTCTGCGAGCATGAAACCTTACTCAGTATATGAACGGGATTCACAAAGTTTCCATGAACTTGGGAGTGGAAGACCAATAAAACACATCAGACACCGACAAGAGCAATAAAGCAAAACAGGCCCCCTGCCGTTAACCCCGAGGGAGCAGCCAGACAAGAAGAAGATGAGATTAATGGATGGAGAGCAGAACCCACAGACGACGAAACGGACGGCGATGTCGAGGAGACTGAAGAGAGGATGAATTCCATCGTGTCAATATCTCAAATCGAGTTAGAGGAAACGCGTATGAGAAATCCAGAGACATGATCAAATACAAGTCCGATCCATCCTCACAATGATTCGAGTCTGTGCGTGCAGAATTTGGGGGATTTGCCACACACCTGCTGCCATGCTGGTCCTGGCTGAACTCCATGATGTGGCCGGCGATCTCTCTGAGCTGGAGGTTAGGGTAGCGGTTATTCCTGAAGTCCTCCAGCAGGCGGCTGCGGCCCGACGGCATCACGTCAGACATGCCGTAGCGTAGCCGCGACGACGGGAACAGCTGGCTGCTGGGCGAGAAGAGGGAGGAGCCCGAGCTGGCGGCGCTGCGGTATTTGGCCTCCGCTCCGGGGGCCGCGGAGATGAAGCGCCCGCTGCCGTTGGTCAGACCTCCTGAGGGGGGGGGGGGGGGAAGAGTCGGAGGACAGGAAGTTGATGTTGGAACTGTTAGAATCATCAGTAATAGTCCCAGAAGTGGCCCCCCCCGCAGGGTTAGAGGGAACCTGCTACGAAAAGCAATGAACATAGATCCAACATAAAATATTTATTAACAGACTAATGGTGGACAAACCCCCCCACGGTGAAGGTTAGAGCGTATAGTTGGGAAAGATCTGGACAGAATAACCATCGATAAACCCACTCTGTTTCCATGGAAACCACATAATTGAATTTGCTGCACTCACTACTCGTACGAGTACATGCGGGTTCATTTTTTTTTTCTTCTAAATATCGGAGGAAAGACCATGAAAATTACATGAAAGCTCCGCAGAACAGGAATAAAGAGAAGTGGACCACGCTGAGAAAAAGAGGACTTCTTACAGGTAAATTATGGGCGTCACATAAAAAGGAACATTACCGCCTCTATGATAGAACTATAAAAAGGTTCTGAAGCTGAAGGATGGCTTCGGACCCGATGATGCGTAAACACATTCCAGTCACCGCGGAGCCCCGACATCCTCTAGAAATCACTTTAGACTTTGGAGTCTGCTCATCTGTATACGGAAAAACAAACCCCCAACAGTCGCTACGAAGCCCCGACTCGGCTGCGTCGCTCTGCCGACCGTCACTCATGGAACACATGCAGGGAGCAACCACGAAACTCAGATAAAGTCAGTCTGAATCGCTCAAAGTAAAAAAAGCCTCACAAGTCTCCTGTCCCGTTTGACTCTTTTAGTTCAGGTTGTGTTCATTACAGCAGCTTTACAACCTTTAATTACATTCATCCTGCGCCGCAGAATTAATGTCGAGAAGCGGATCTGACTTACCGAGATTGAGGTTGGAAGAGGAGCTGTGATTGGACAGGGAAGGTGGGGGTGTGAGGGAGTGGGAGGGGCCCTGGTTAGGTAGGGGCATGCCCACGGGGCCTGGGGAGGGACTGAAGCCCAAGGTCCCATTGTAGAATCCCCCATGGCCGATTGGGTTGAGGCTGGAGGGCGTGCGTTTGTAGAGCTCGCTGTTGCCGGTCAGGGAGTCTCGTCTGGAGCCGCCGCCGCCGCCACCGGAGTTCGCCACTAGAGGCAGACAAACGATGCGGTTTAGAGCAGGGAAACGGCTGATCACCGAGGACTACAGCGGACGGGCGTCTGCCTCCCAACCTGCGGTGCCGAAGCCCCCCAGCGTCGCTCCCAGGGACGCACCGAGGGAGGACGAGGTCGGCTGGCCGAAGCCCAAGGAGGCCGAACCGGGCCCGGGCTGGCCGGAGCCTTGCGAGAAAAGAGAGGAGCTCTGGGAGGAGGAAGTGAGCGAGGACGATCCGTAGAAGGAGCTCCCCCCCAGAGCGCCGCCGGGGCCTCCCTGCTGCTGAGGCTGCTGCGACGCCATGGCACGAAACGGGCCGTTGGCCCCACCGCCCAGGCCCCCGTTGGCACCGCCGGCAGAGGCTGCTGCCGCCGCAACTGGTGGGACAGGAAACAGAACCGGCCCGACGGTCCAGAATTCAATGTGTGCAACGGAACAAAAGATTCTTAACCAGATCCATCTGCAGAATAGGGTTAGGGTTAGGGTTAGCCTAACCCGACCTCTTCCCCATGTCAGCGCTGAATTAACAAATACCACGCCGGGACCCTTTTAAAAGCTGTTACCGCCCCCCCAAGGGACGAAATCTGTGCAACATCTTTGCTTCTTACCCGCTTGTGCTGCAGAAGGAGATATGATGACGGAGGCGGGGGCCATGAGGCGGACGGGGCCGCTCCTCGCTCCGGTGTTCACCACCAGGGCCCCCGTTTGATCGTAGTAAGCTGCAGGAGCCAAGACTGGATATCCTGCAAAAAATTAAAAAAAAGCATATTCAATGCTTCAAAATCAACTTAAAACACTGCCGTTTTGTAAGCCCCCCCCCAAAGCAATAAAGAACAAAAGAAACCGTGTCCCACTCACCAGGAACTCCAGCTGCTAACCCCTGGCCAAAGGCAAGAGCCGAGTTGACTGCCGCTGCTGCAACAAGCTGGTCATTCTGCTGACCCTGTTGGCTTTGGCTGGGGGTCAAAGGTCGCTGGTTGCCTCCAGCGCGCATCACCTTTTTTTTGACCCCCCCCCAAAAAAAATTTCATCAATTAGTGCCATCGTGTGCATCTGTTCCAAAGTGATGTAGGTTCATGATGTCTGATAGTTAATGTCCAAACGAACCGACCCAAGAACAGGAAGACAAACTGGTGCGGAATAATGGCGCTCTGTGGGTTCGCATCCCAGTTGGGAATAGCAGCTGCTGACTGGTTTGGAATCTACAGGCTTCGCAGCGTTCCCCTTACAGATGCCCCCTTCTTTTTTTTGTCTTGCGGCCCAACTGACCTGCTGTTGGTTCTGCTGGCCTTGGTTGGCCGCCGGCTGATTGGCCGAATTGTTAGCCGCGGCTGCCTGCTGCTGGAAAAGGTTGGCAGGGTAGACCCCCCAGGGGGTCACGCCGTAGTACTGGGGCGGCATCACTGCCGGGCCTTAGATTCAAACAGAGACGGGAAAATATATGAGATAGAAAAAAAAACGGATTAGCGCGAAGGAGTTTTCGTGGTTCAAATGTAAACAACCGCCTCACCGAGCGTAGCTGCTGCGGCTAGCCCAGCGGCGTAGGGGTCTGTGCCGGGCGGGGCGGCGCTGATGATGTAAGGATTGGGCACAAATGCTGGGGCCAGACCTGAAGAACACGTGGAGTGAGAGAGGGTGGAGCCATGGTAAATGGTGGGTGTCGACTTCCAGCTTCCCTGATTGCATTAACACACACACACACACACACACCCCACCGCGCCCCCCCTTACCGATGTGAGGCTGCTGCGCCGCGGCCAAGGCGTACTGCTGTTGCTGCGCTGCCGTTAACTGCTGCACTGCCAGGGCGTTGTTTCTCTGAAACAGCTGCACGCAGCCCGACGGCGGGCGAATCAGACCGAGCGCAGACGGGATAAAGATCCAACGACAATCGGCCCTAAAGGGGGGGGGGGGGGGGCTTTACCTGCTGCTGGTTGGCGTAATCAAATAAGCCCACGGTGGGAGCCGAGTCCAAATGCATCTGGGAGTTGTAGTCAAACTGGAGCGGCTCCATCACAGACTCCATGTGGTCCATGTTGACGCCACCTTGTTCCACACCAGAGAAGTCCTCCGGAGGTTTGGGCCCGCCCCCTCCCAGCGTTGCGAGACCCTCGGCCCCTACGCCCCCAGGACCGCCGAGCAGATCGCCGTCGGGGCCGGGGACCGGCATGCCGCCGCCTTGTGGACGACTGCGGGGAAGACAAAGGATGGGGGGGGGGGGGGGTACGTTTCCATTTAGAAACCTTGGAGCGTTTCGAACGGCGTCCGTGTCAAACTCGAACCTCACCAAAACTCTTTAACGTCGACGTCGAGGCCGTTCTGAACGGGCAGCCCGTTTGGGTTGATGACGTCACCGATGACGTCCGCTTCGACTTCCGTCAACTCCTTCAGCTTCTCTCCCTCAAACGTCGACTTTGGCTTCTCCCTCTTCTCCTCCTCCACCTCTCCGTCCCTCTGCCCCTACGCGATGGCAGATACCAGGATCATACCGCGCACTAGACACGACTAGAAATTCATTAAACACACCAGAATAGTATGACGAGACAGAAAATGCGAGATTTTGCCTACGAGGGCGTCCGGCTAATCGTGCCCTTCTTTGGAGGAGCGATAAAATAGAAATGCAGAGGAGTTACTATCAGTGATAGAAGCACACTGGAGTACAGAATGCGAAGGACAGACTGATGTCCAATAGGGACAGAAATGTTCCCGTGTCAGGACAAAACTAAAACGTGGACGTGGACCACACGAGTCACGAGCAGGATGGACGGAGAACAGACTCCCACACTCACGTAGGGTCCCTTCCGAAGGCACGAATCCAGTTTGTCAGCTGGCGAAGAGGAGAGGACGTATTCCACCATGCTGACTCCCAGCCCGCCGCTCTCGGAACGCGGTGACATCACAGAGCCCACCCCGACTTCGCCGCCGCCATGGAAACCCTGGCCTGGCCGACGGGACACCATGATCGGTTGAGACACTGAGTGATCTGACAATAGGGGGGGGGGGGGGGGGGGCTGATATTAGTCCCGTAGCTCAGGCAGCAAAGCAATAATTCCCAAAACGTAAGCAAAATGTTCCTTCGTTTATTTACTGGAGATCGTTTATTGGACTTTATCTGTGATGCTTCTAAACTCTGCGGGTTCGGCCTTTCCGTCTCAACCCTGCTTTCATTTATTGCGCTTCTCTCTCTCTCTCTCTCTCCCGCCCAGAGCTAGATTTTCTAGATATTGTAATTTCCTCTACAGAAGCTTCTAACTCCCCCCCCCCCCCCCACTCCCCCCATTATGAGCTAAGATGCATCTTTTGAGAGCATTTCCTTCGTTGCGTCTTCTAAGCAAAGCTGAACTCGTCATCTTCACAGGATGCTAAACTATAAATCAGAATCACTTTTGCGCACGCATCACATTCCCTGCAGCTATAAGGTGACCGCGCCTACAGAAATGACTGCGTTTTGATTTAGCTGAAAACTCAAACATCATCTTGGCAGAACTTCTGGAAGGAATCTAAATATATACTTTCAAAAGGCCAGACAGTGATTGTTCAGTTTGACTTTTAATGCACGTTGGCATGTTTCACACACACTCTCTTGCTTTCGTGACAGGCCCACCTTCCAAACCAAAAGAAAAACAAACTACCGAGTGCGTACCTGAGGCACCCCACGCGCTGTCCCTCCACTGGTCCAGAAAGATCCCTTTTGGTCCATCCTTCCCAGAGTCATCCGTCTCCCAGAACTTCTTACCGGGTAGAAGCTGCTACAAAAGACAACAGAGAGGAACAACAGCTGAACTCGGTTCGACCCCCGGGCCGCCGTCGGTGCGTTACGTCAGTCGTAAGGGCGTCTTATTGGAAGTACTTTGGACCTGTGACTTCACCTGGGACAAAACAAGTACGGGACATTCCACCTGGATGAGTCTAGCAAAAAACAAAATGACACTGAACTGAAGCCGGCGCCGAAGTGAAGGCGTTAAGAAATTCTGAACAGTTTGAACTAGTCCTAAGAGATCGAACATCTTATCTGCAGCTCGTACATTTCTCTGCGTGTCTCTCTCTCATATCCAGTCAGTTTTAATTATACTCGGTGCCTTAAAAGACTTACTTTATACTGCATTACAGTCATTTAGAGGCAAATATGTAAATCAACAAGTTCCAAGAGCCAAAACTAACTGGCACCGTCTGCCCTGATGTCCTACCTCTCCCATGGCACGTCCCTCGAGAGCCAGGGCCTGAAAGTCATGGTTCAGCTCGTCCATGGAGCGCACCTGTGGACAGAGACGCAGTCAGAATGAACCAGAGAGCATCTCATTCGGAACCGAGGCGTAAACGCACGTAATTAATAAACCTCGACCGTTTAAGCAACCCGAGCTAAAAGTGACAACCAATAACTGTCAAACAGCCTGTAGCTAAAGTTTAAAACACGCGGAAGCCCAGCCACACTCCGGCTAACACGCCAACTGGAGATTAACAGCTAAAGCTCAACCGTCTCCCACCCATGTCAAACCTTAACCGATCCGCGCGGCCGTTCATTCGCCCGATAAGTCCAACAACAAGAAACGGACACCGAGACGGCGTCCGGGGTCGAGAACAGTGGGCTAAAGTAACAACAGAGCCTGTTGTACGGTCGCTGCCAGCTAGCTTAGCACCCCAAAATCCTGCTGGAAAGCCTGCGCACAAAACAACAGGAACAGGTCGAACAGCAGACAAACGAGCAGACGGGCTAATTTTAAACTGCTGAACTTAACGCGGGCGTTTATGGCGATGCGGAACGAATGCAAGGACTCGTTTGCTTTGCGCGCGACGCAACACAACACAATAGCGCCACACGTGGACCCTCGTGGACCCTCGTCCTGCAGACACGCACCTGGCTGTCGTGGATGTTATCTCCGGCGGGCCAGCGATGTTTGCCGGGCTGTTCACCGTGCTGCCGCTGGAAGAAATAGTCCACCATGGCATCATCCTGGGAACGCCCAGCCCCCGCCACACCCTTAGAGAGAGAGAGAGGCACGTTCTTATTATCCTGGAATCAGTAACAAGAACACCATGTCTGAGCAACAGCTGCAGACACACAACCAGTATGTCTTACAAGTTTAAAATAAATAAATAAAGACTTAGAAATGTGAGAACGCCGTCATCCAGATCCAGACAACCAAATGTAATGCAGGAATGTCAGCTTGAAAGATGCAGATCGATCAGAATGTAATTATCCACGACACGAAAGAAAAATATCTCGAAGATTTCAGTCTTTGCTGTTGTGAAGAAGAAGAAGAAAAAAAAGCCCATTCTTCAGAGACTGTGTGTTTAAAAGAAACCCGCGGGGTCATTAAATTCCAGATGGAGAAACAAAGCAGGTCTTCCAGGTCACTGAAAACAATCCCTCAAGGCATATATCTCGATGCCTCGGTGCCACACGCTGAGCCATCCTTTATAGAATTCAAAATGGAGATCAGCAGCGCTGACGTTTCACACACTCAAGCGCAATGGTTTCTTACTTGAAGGACAGGACAGTTTCCCCCAGAATGACACTTCTAAAACACCCGTGTTTGTGCCGCGTAGTTCGGCCGTGCTCCCGACGCGCGTCGCTCCACACGCTTCCCTCCGGGTTCCGAACACAGACTGAAATCAGACCGTTACCCGATTGCTGTGGTGATAAACAACCTCGCACAGTTGTTCTGGATTCGTACAGGATGTCCTGTGGTGCACACTGGTGATCCCCCCCCTGCACCAATCAGAGCTCCGAAGAGTTTTCATAGCAACTCAGAATCTCCACCAATGCGATGCGAAGAAAAACCCATGACTGTCACAAACCAGAGCAGCTTCCGTTCGTTTATCCGTTTCACAGCGTCACCATAAGTGACCCGAGGCCGAGGCGGTGACTCCAAACGTGTGCGACACACGTCAATCGCTAAATTCACATCCTATGAATCATCTTTTAGACCAGTCACACGATTCTTAGTGATTTCTGTACGTCAAAATGATTTCGGCGTGTCCAGGTGAGAGGTTTTACCTGCTGGATGGGGGGGGTGGCCTGAGGGGGCAGCCCAGTTGGAGGGGCATGTCCTCCGCTGCTGAGCACCACAGGCATGCTGGGAGATGTAGTTCTATGGTGGGGGCTGAACGAATCCTGCCAGAGCACTGCTTTCCTCTTCAACACACACACACTGCTCATTCCACCACAGCCTGTCGAGAAAATGAATTTAAACACGGTTAAACGAAACGCGTCGACGAGCTCCGGCTCATAAGAACAGGATTCATTCATTTGGAACGGAGGCCGCAGTCTAATACAACTCCGCAAAAACAAACATCAGCATCTTTAATCACATGTTGATCCAAAGCACAATCTGTTTCGAATTTTGAGAGCGGACAGAACAGAAGAGGAGGTAGAATACTATATTTTTTTATTACTGGCTGAAAATGAGATTAACCTCTAATGATTCCACAAGACATGAGGATTATAACCGTTTAAGGATATTACAGAGCTGCATGAGTTGTGCATACATTTCGTTGTGTGTAATTAACTGGCCACAGAATGAAGTTTTAACCGCAAAAAAAAATCTATATCCTGCAAGACCTGTAGTGACTTTTCTCTGAGTTGCCGTGGCAGCAGCAATTAAACTTTAATCCTTATTCTACAATCATACAGTCAAAACCCAAAATAAAATAAGTGAATCCTCATTTTCCAGCCAACATTCTTCATGATCAAAGTTCTATGAGTCCTTAAATCCTCAGCCGGATGCCTCCAATATCCCAGAGGATGCAGTGTACGCAGAGTATTTGTATTATTGCTGCCATCATGACAAATAGGAACGCCTGATATTTGTAAATGGATTATAATTATCTGCACCTCCTGAATAATCTTCACATCCTGAAGAGAAACCGATAGCCTGTATAGTTTGTGCACGCCTGAAGGTACGACAGGCCAGGAGGCAGGCGATGTATCGACCGACCTGGACCGACAGCAATATACAGGAAGCTTCACTCGACCGGCCATCTGCACATTCGTCAAACATCTGTCACGCTAACCTGTTCCAGGTGCTTCGTCCACAGAAACGTCGGTTTGTCATGACAATCCGTAAAAGCACAAAATCCAGCAGCACCACAACCAGTTCATTTCACACCGTTAAAGCTGATGTGTGCCACACGGGCGAGTTTATGAGGTACAGCCAGCTGGAACAAACACGCTGATCTGCCTCTCAGCTCAGTTTATAGGCTTTGGCATGCTAAGATGTCTGGAGTATTTTTGTTAAATCTACTTGTGTCATTGAGGAAACACATCTATTAGAGATAAGACAATTCAAAAACACAAACTGCGTACTATAAAACACCTCTCTAACAAAGACACGGTAATAAGACTTGGGATCTGGTGCAGTTTATGAAAGAAAGACAGGAAAGTCAAAGATGCGCATGTACAGACAGTAAAAAAACAAGTTCAACTTGTTAACATGGAAACAAATACAAATGCTGAACTTGCTGAATAACAAAAAAAAAACCCGGGACATGAGGGATGCTCTAAATATTGCGTTTTGAGGGTGAAGTTATTCTCTCTCCTCGAAATATTGCTGAAAGCTGAGATGGAAAGTTAAATAGAATAAATAAATCACAAGATCTGGAAGAACTCATAACCTCCCTTGGAGAAGAAAAAAAAAAGTGCACTTTGAAGTATGTCTGTGTATTTTTAATACACAACGTGCAAACCTTAAATCAGCTGATCCCAGATACGAACTCGGTGGACAAAGGTGAACCTTCAGGACTCTGGACTACTTGTAAACGCCTCCTCCTCCAGTCAATGTTTACGATGCGTCTCCTTGATGGCTGCGTGGGGCAAGTACCCCCCCCCCCCCAAAAAAAAAAAAAAAACACTTGATGAGCCCAAGCAAAGAATTTAGATCATGGACACAATCAGAGCACAACAAAGCGGTTTTCATAAATGTGGTTAATTTAATTCTTTATTCAATAAGCTAAAATGGGGGGGGGGGGGGGGGGGGGGTACATTAGTGTCCCTACAGGCCATGAAGAAAATACAAGCAGCACTTCTTTACACTAAACAGCAATTAACTTTGTGTCCGACACCAAGTTCTGGATGTTCAAACGCCATCAGCTTTCCAACTCTGTGGCAACATCTCCATGACAACAACAACAAAAAAAACAAATCTGACAGCGTGTCCAATGATCGCGTTTAATCACGTGCTCGTTTCAGCTCTATCGCTCCTTCCCTAGAACTCTAAATCAATTAAGAGAGCCCGGAAATCCACATCAGTGTGGGCCATGTCCCCCCCAGAGAGGGGGGGGGGGGGGGGGGGGGCTCGTTGTCCCACAAGTTAAAACTTCTAAAAAAAAAACAACAACTCGTTGAACTGGGGTTAATCATTGATCGACAGCGGGGATAAATCCATCGCGTACCGGGCACACGCACGCACGCACACGCACACACACGCCGGGGTGTGACGTTACGAGCACGCAACCTGCAGCTCTCCCGAGGCGCCGTTCGGGGGGTCTCAGCACGAACGTGTCTCACCCGCCGGTCAAAATGAAGGGGAGCCCCGTGAAACGGAGCCGTCGCGGTTTACCGGAGGTTCCATGTCATGCGTCCGAGTCGCCTCACGCAAGCCTCGGATCTGTTATGGGGGGGGTGTGTGTGTGTGGGGGGGGGGGCTCGCTGCCCGTGTCTACCAACAATAACACGGCCTCCCCACCACAAGCTTTGAGCCCTGCGCCCAAACACGCTAGCACCCCGCGACGTTATTATGGATAGCCGGCTAGCCGCCTCTACCTGTCTCCCCACCTTGCAACCCCACAGGTCCCCCCCCCCCCGCCAACCCCCCCGCGCCGTGACGCGGATGCTAACAAAGGCCCGAGAGCTGTCTGGAGCGGAAGACCGACACAACAGGAGGAGAGAGGCGAGCGGCAGAAAGGGAGGCGGCAGCTCCCAGTCTCACGGAAATACTCCTCCTACGCCTCTTTCCGGGGCGACCGGAGCGGCAATACCGCGCCGAGGCGCGAATAAAAGACACCCCGCGCTACCGGGAGAGACCGGGGGGGCGATACTCACCGGCGGAGAGGGTGGATGGTCGCGGATTTTGGCCCCAGATTCCCTCTGATACCCCGGGCTTTCACTCCGACAACATGGCGGCTCGACGGAGGGAGCAGGCAACCCGCGCTGCATGCCGGGAAGGGATGAGAGCGAGCGTGCGGTTCATTGCGCCAACCAGGAGGGGAGGGGAGGGGAGGGAGGACCGCACCGAGCCCGCACCGAGCCCGCACCGGGCCCGCACCGGGGCCGGTTCCTTTGTTTTGTGTGTGCGGTTTGTTTGTACCGTGTCATGGACTCATTGTGGATTCTTTTATGGACTTAATTCACACGTCAATGAAACATAGAAATAACTGATCACAATAGATGCGTAGTGTTTGTGCAAAAGGAACAGGAGGTATAAATAAGACTACAAAGCGCACCTCACAGGCATAGTCAGTCTTTTGTTTTAACATATTACAATATTATATTTACAGTAGGATAATACAGCGTAATTTAACTATCCACATTTACATAGAGATATTCTTGTCGGAAACAGAACGAAATGTTCCGTGATCTCGTGTATAAATCTTAATAAATGATTATTTAATATGGTACAAATCTGGATTAGTCCACTTTCTCATACCTGCATTTCTATGAAATGCTTAAAAAATAAAATTGTGAAATGTTCAATCAACAGCATGCATTATTTGTTTAATCTTCTAAACCAGTCTGGCAAAAATGTAATTCTGTGCCACATAATCCAGACATTTACTCAAAGCTCGGAGGGAAAGCACTCATTTTATTAAAAGGGTGTCTACAGATGACAACAGAAGTCACGTTTAATGTAGAAAGTGTACTTTTATTATTTCAAATGTCACTTTACTGTTTTCATATCATACCTGCCTCTCTTTTCCCTTTTCATCTCCCCAATTATACAAAAACTACTCAGAGAGCATGTCTTTTTTTTCTTCCTTCACATTTTCCTCATAGGTCTCCTGTATTGCTGTGCTCCTGTGGAAATAACCGAAAGAGCTGCATAAAGGTAGGGAGGGAGATGACAGGGAGAATTAGCTGCCAATAGGTTAAAGTAGAATAACAAGAGGACGTCCGGGAAGAGAGAAGAGAAACAGGTATGATATAAAACTTTGATGTAAACCCCTCTGGCCCTAACGTAACCCTTCTCTAAATGAAACCAACAGAACAATCATTGGCTGGTTTATTTACATGCCCAGTAGCCCCACTGCTCCTCCCACCCACACCCAAGTACATAACGCCTGAGCCCAAATGCGTTTGCATTTCTAATCAACAGCATTGCGTGTGAAGAAGTCTGCATTTTTTTTTTCCATTTCATTCTTCCTGAAAACAAATTGTCCTGGTAAATTAGACTTTTGCAGTGATCTGGACTTCAAATAAAAAAAATTGGTGAAGTTTTCCATTTTTAATTTCAGCAACCAAAAACCAACAATGAGTAAATCCTGCAAAACCAGCCGGATTGAGCACGTTCCTCTGTGAAATCCTGCTAAATATCCAAAAATAATAATAATAAAAAAAACTAGCCACACGTATTAGATGGCATGCTCCCTCCTTATGATGAACACAGGCACTCCAGTTTATTTTGAGACGATCCCACCATTGTAAACACTCGCTAACACGGCACATGCATGGCTGGAATCGGTCCTCGTTATCGGCTATACGTATTCTTAAATCTAGTTCAGCCTTTTTATTATATAGCAAGTGTAATTTTATGACTCTTTTAATAAGATAAATACTTCCAGGAAGTATTGCGGATCAATGCATTGTTGATTCAGGCCAATAATAAAAAAAATTAAAAACAGCTGAATATTGCCAGCCTGACCCATTAAGCTCTCCGTCTGCACCGGTTCTGTTCTACCACCTCAGCAGGTTCTAAAAAAAAGCTTGAATGTCAACAGTGGGTTTGGGATTTGTGAACGGGAATCATACGACTGTCCGGGTTCGATATCGCCACATACTATGGCGACAACAGCTACGAGCCGTGTCTTTTTTTTTAATTGTGTGACCCCCCCCCCCACATGAGCAACCCCCAAAATAAATTCACAGGGACACGAATTGATTAGAGTCCAGGGTGCGGTTACAAAGCACCCACTGGTCCTGTTAGTTACACAGTCACGCACACACACACACACACACACAGGCACACACTTGTGGGCGTGTAGAGAGCTGGCAGTTAAGTGAAGTGTGTCTTCTGTAGTTTGACAGATATGACCCCCATCCTCTCCTCCTCCGTCTCATCGCACCTCCTGGCATGCTGGTTCTTCCCTGAGGTCTGTACATTCGATTCAGGGCTGTATTTCTCTCCTGCAGACACACACACACACACACACACACACACACACACACACACACATCTCTTTGCCTCTCTGTGGGGGGGGGGGGGGGGGAAGTCCATTCTTCGGGAAAACTGTGACACACAGAGTGTTCTCAAGGCAGCCGTTTCCTTCCATCCACAGTGACACTATCAGGCTTCAGCCTGAAGGGACGCTACCAACAGCTAACCGGCCCTGGGAATGAGATGATATGAGGTCAGAGGTCAGGATTTCACAAAGTCGGACATCGATGTCGTAATATGTGGTAACAAAGGGGCACTGCACTGGCTCTGCAGCTGATACTTGGGGTACTGGTCATGGCCTGAGAAAACAGTTGAATAGTAATTTTCTGTGGCTCTGAGAGAAGGATTTCCAATGTCAGAAAAAGTCCCTTCTAACATCACCTGTGTAAATTTAGGCATAGTATGTCCTATTTTAAAATAAATTAAAAAAACGCATGCATTACAAACTGGAGTTTAAGATGTGGGGACTTTACTTTAATGGGCATCATTGGAAAAGTAGGATGCGCTGCTTCTGAACCCACATTAAGGCGATCAATTCCAGACACACTGGCCTGGTTATATGGATTTCTATCTGTTTACCCAAACACCAAATCCCTGATCGGTTGTGTCTATTGCATTGCTTTGATTTGATTTTTGCACTGTGCAGAGCCTGTTTAATTTCATTGCATCACCGTGTGTAATGACAATAATGTGCTATTCTTAAAAAAAAAGAAATTAGGGATAAACAGTAGATTTAAAAAGAAGAAGAAATTAGAAGCGGTTCTGTCTGTGACTCACGTGTAAAGAGGCTGAAGTTGCAGATGAGAGGACTTCTGAGGAGGCTGGTAGCCGTACGAGTCAAAGCCACCTATGAAATCGACTTCAGAGAGAGAAGAGATTATGTCATTTCTCTTTCTTTTCTTTTTTTAAACATCAAGTGTCATATTTCAAGCTCAGGTTCTGTTTTGACATTTAGACATATTTCGGCATCAGATGGCATTATGGTGCTTTCAGAGGATCTCCATAAACCCACTGGGAGATCAGAATCTGAAGAGATGCTCGGACACATCATTCGTCTCGCTGCTTTTATGTCGCCATCCATCCAACCAGCCAAAAAAACTGTTTCTGGCAATCTACACCCGTGGAGACAAGTTTGAGATCTGTTTTTTTCCCCAGGCAGGATCCAACATTTATTATTAAGGTGTAAAAAATAAGTGTAGAAAATAAATACTGAAGATTCATGTCGCCATTTCATCACTAAAGCAACACCGTTAGACACTTATTACAATCGTACTATATAGCAGCAGGCCGCTTCCTAGTCAATCTGATGTCACATTCTGTCCTCCACCGACTGAGTCAAACACAAGACCCGTTCAGAAACACGCCAACCAAACAGGCGGACAGGTCCGGCACACACCCTGAATATTTCGACACGGCCGGAGCGCTAGGATCAATCAGAGGAATTTATTCTATGGCGATTTTTCTCGTCCAGGGAAGACAATGAGCGTTCACATCCAGAGCCACAGGTTGCAATGGCAGCCAGAGATAAGAGAGGGGAAGGGTGCAAAATTCCAAAAACAACAAAATGCACTGTAACAATAATTTCAATTTTCAGAGTTTAATCATGGAACAACTGGGAGAGAGGACGGCTCACCATGAGGAGTCCCAATGGTTCCGGTGAAACAGGGAACCAGTTTAAACTGGAAGCGTCCCCCTTTAGCGTCAAGCCTAACAAGTCTGTCCCTTGTTGCGTTCTGGGGTGTGTGGATGCAGCTTTTGGACATGGCTGCATTTCATAAGCAACCATTGTAAAAGCACTGAGGCTCGTTGTTTTCACGCGTTATGTCATTCTCCGCGAGCTGACCTGTTATACAAAAAATCAAAGGACTTCTTTCGACTCTCTTTTTGGTCGGAGCCTCTCAAGCAGGAATGCATTCACAGGGAATCCACCCAATGTAATTTTGGAAACCAATTTAATTGACTGCTGACCGACCACCTGGTGTGGTTACATAAGAAAAGATTTTTGCATCCCATAATGTTTTTGTTTTTTTACATTGTCTTGATTAATTTATGTTGACCTTGTTCCTCCCCCCTAGATATTATTACATCGATACTGTACAGCTGGTCCTCATGACCCGGAGTAAAGTTTGTGTTTGTGGACAAGGAATCGCTCCTACAACGAGCGGTGTGAGTGAGAACGTACATATGTACAGTAGAAATTCCCTATATGTGTGCAAATACATACAAAAATGTTTGACCACACAAAATGTTTAGCCGAGTTTTCGGTCAACGGGGGGGGTTCGCTTAGCAACGCGGCCTTCGGAAAACGTTAAGTTGAAGCAAACAGCTCTCTAAACAGCGGGACGCCGGTATATCCAATCAGCTGTGAGGTGGGGGGGGGAGGATCAAAAAAAGATTTTAGAAGGAGACAAAAAAGTACTCACAGCTGTCCTCGTCATCCTGGAAGACTTTGCTCACGTAACAGGCGTACACAAAACCGAAGAGCTGCGAGAGAGGAGACGTTCAGAAATGATCAGGTGAAGTGCTGCTACGAAACGGAAAGGGCGAAGCGATGAGACGCGACGTGGACGCCATACGTACGGCCGTCAGGATCTGAACGGCTGAACTCAGCACCTCGATGTACTGGTAGTCCAGGAGACACCCGGAGACAGTGATGACATGGTGGTCGTCGGGGGCCGCGTGAGAGTCCAGCACTGGCGTTACCAGGCAACCAGGACCATGTTCCATCCACCACGAGCGATGAAGGGATGTGTTGAAGGTCATTAAAAGGTCCCTGTCCTGAACACACACACACACACACACAGACCTCAAGTTGACATCATTTTCCCAACAATAGAAAACGAAAAGCTTGATTAAAGAAGCTGGAGCCAGAGTGCGATACACGGAGAGCAAACATCAAAGAGCTTACCTGCGACAGGTTTCCGACTTCCAGGTAGAAGCAGATGATGAAAGAGTTCCAGCCCACCCAGAGGACAAGCCACCCTGCATACTGGCACACGCACACAAACACCCAGCGTCAGCTTCCGCTTCATGCGTAGAGGGAAACGGGGGCCGGCGAAGGGTTTTACTCACGAAGATGAGGTATCTGAAGCGAAACTGCACAGCGCCGAACATGCCCAAGATGACGGCCATGATGTGCAGGAAGTTGGCCAGGATGGGAGCCCACTGGTAGCCCAGAAAATCAAGCACCTGCCTTTGCAGGGCCGCCACCTAGGGGACACAGAGGGCGACACGGGGGGGGGGGGTCATAAGAGACACGTTCATAGAAACGCACAGAAGTAATCAAGGTTTGGGAGACACACAGTAAATACACGCACACACAGTGACAGGGACACACATACACGGTCTGCCGCAGTTGTTTCCATGGTAACTGCCTGGAGGGAGCAGCAGCCAGTCCAAGGACTGTAAACGAGGAGCACCCCTCAAAAGCCCCCCCCCCCCAAAAAAAAAACTAATGAGGAAAAAAAAAACTCATGCTGGCTAAAAGCAACCAACCACACAGCAACTCTTCATCCCTGCACACAATAGCCAGGGCAACAAACACCAGTCATTACACTCTGGATGATGATGATGATGATGATGAATGGTCTCGAGGTATTTGAGGCACCAGGAGCAGCTAACTTTAACTCCAGAATGGAGACCAGATGGTGAGCAGGGCCTCCTCCTTTGCCCCTCTGCTTTACATTCACGTGCCCCCCCCCCCCCCCCCCCCTCAGGCCGGGACCACCCCGACACGATCCAACCCCCCCTGCTTCAGATCCACGCAACACACCCAGGGCTGTAATGTGGCGTGCCCCCCCCCCCCCCCCCCCAGCAGCTGCAGCCCAAAGCCTTGATGGTGGAACCGTTCAGAGAAGCTGCGTTCAATGTCTCTCTGCTCTAATTATATCTTCATGGCGAGTAGACTAAGTATAGAGGGGGGGGGGGGGGGTTCAAAAACTCAAACAGTATATATTTAAATACTTGAATACACGCTTACCAGCTGTAGAGAGCAGATCACCAGCAGCGTGCATCTCCCGTCGCACCTCCCCATCTTGGAGGGGGGAGGACGCGGCTTGGAGCCGCGCCGGCTCCGGGGGGGGAAGGACGAGTCCCCGGTCAGATCCAGACTGCCTGGACGTCTCAGCGTCACACCATTCCCCACCGCACAGACCCGCCTCAGGCCCAAACGAGGGTCCGGCGCGTCCCCTCACAGCGATCCACCCATCTCGGCCGCTCGGTACTTTTGTTGGGTGGTTTACAGGAGGGGGAGGAGGAGGAGGAGGAGGAGGAGGAGGAGGGCGTCCGCTCCCACGCCGGCCTGCTGCCGTCCGATCGCCAACAACCGAATCACCTCCTCGGCCACACCTTCCGGGAAAGAGGACACACACACACACACACGCACACACACGCACACACACGCACAAAGAGAGAGAGACGGAACGATGTCACAATCTGCCCCGGGCTGCAGGAATAATGGCCATCATATGATCCCGAGTTACAGAGGAGGAGGAGGGGGAGGAGGGGAGGAGGAGGAAGGGGAGGAGGGGGACCCCCCCCCCCCCCCCCCCCCCAGTGCTACTCAAGCTAATGTTTGGCTGGACAACAAAGCAGCTCGTCTCGGTTTTCTATGAACTCCCCCCCCCCCCCCCCCGGTCGTCCCGATCCTCTCCTTCCCGAACCGCGCGCGTAAAGACTGCGAGTAATCGGATTAATCAGCTCACCGGTACCGGGATGTGGGCTCCTGCGCTCCGTCTCGATGGGTCTTTTGTCAACAGTCGCTGCCGGGGGGGCGGGCGCTGGAGGAGCAGTGGGGGGGGGGGGGGGGGGGAGACGAGGAGGTGGGGGCTCTCACCGCGACCCCCCCCCCTTGAGGAGGAGCTGCATGGATTCTGCGGACGACGTGCGCGCGGCCGATCGGCGGCCCCGGGAGGCGCCCGCAAGGAGCGCAGGAATGGTGGAGGAGGAGGGAGAGGAGGTGCAGGCAGGAGAAAAGAACAAGCTGGAATCGCCCCCCCCGAACGTGGGCTCGAGCCGACGGGAGAGCACCGGACCCGCCGGTCCCGCCCGTTAAAGCGGAACTCGTGGAGCCTCAAGTATTTACCGTGCGTCAGAGTTCCGAACGCGCCCGCTGGCGAAACAGCAGAGAACGATCGTCATCGTCATCACGTGAAAACTAAAACTAAATTAATGTGGAAAAAACATGCGAGAATTCGGGGAGCGTCATCACATCAAAGCATAAACGGCCTTTTGTATTTTTAGTAGTGAAAAATAAATAAATTATGACGGAATTTCTTTATTATGAAATTGAAAAAAGGCTAAACAGTTTTATATAAAAATATAAGATGGGAGGCGCCGACCTGTGACGTTTGGTTCCGAACTACAAAAGTATGTGCAAATTATGCTGAAATAAATATCTCATAAAGATTTAAACATGTTTCTACATGCCATAAAGAATATCATTAATTTAACAACGCTTATTAAAGCAGCCGGATTATCTTTATTACCACAGATTAATAAACCAGCGCAGCTCCTAGTTGTGAATGCAGTTCTGGATTATGATTTAGACACTATTTACTGCGTAAACTGTAAAGATTTACGGTGCTTATTCGTTGGAATTGGTTTATTACATGTCTTCTCTTTTATCGCTAAATTAAAGGATCATTAAAAGTTAATCAGACAGAAAGGACAGGTTATTTTCATACCAAGCATCGAGTGCGTTCTCAGAGAGGATGGGATGAGTTTTTCTTTCTTTGTTGTTGTCTAAACACTTTTAATTCATTCATAATTTTAAAAACATTCATTGATAATTTTACTCAATGGATATATATTTATATTTACATTCATGATGCGAGTAACAAAACACGGAAGGGTCATGAGAACAAAATAATCGAATGAGCTCTTTATTACAGAATACAGAGTTTTATTTTAAAAAAAGACAGATAAAAAACAAAAAACAGTCCTTTTGGAGGCTGCTGTGACTTGATGATGAACTCACAACAGATCCTGAGGTTTGTTCTTCCATAAGACGAATGAAGGTGAAGCTTTTACACCTTCCATCCGCTTCTAAAGTTCATGCATTTGCACACATCCTACTGAATTTCTCCCATGTAGAGGCGTTTATCGCTGGAGCCAGACAGCACTGCGTAGAGGGACAGAAGGAAAAGGTGATTAGACTCTTCGTGCTTTCTCTCCGCCTAGTTGGTTTCTTCTGATCGGTGGCTGAGCATCATCTTGCAGCATTTTTTCTTTGTTTCAGTAACTTTAGTTGCAGAAATCAAAGATAAACAAAATGCTTCACATGAGAGCGTTCCCTCATCCCTCACCCGATGGATGAAGACATTGAGCAGGTAGACGCAGATAGAAAGACGGTTGATGTAGATTCCTATGAGATAAGCATTGCTACGCATATTAGCAAGGGGCATCGTCGCTATGGCAACTGTCTAGACAATGCGCTGGGACTACCCAAGATGACAAAGTAGACCCAAGAAAGCCGAGGGACCAGAGAGACCTGCTTGTTGGATCGGATCACGTTACCAACAAAAAAAAGGGCGAAGGTGTTCTTGGTTTGTGTTCACACCTGACCTTGTATCAAGGGGGGGGGGACTAGAGTCTACTTTATGCAGATTAAAAGGCGCGAGGTGTGAAGACATTAAAAAACAATGAGACAGAACAATGACTAGAACAAACAAACATATTAACACCCTCGACTCTCTGCTGAGGGTGGTTTGTGTCCCGCACAAAAAAAAAAAAAAAACCCTCCCCTAGTCCTTTAATGTGTCTCCACCAGTCGTCTGACACACACCAGCGTGTGGGTGTGGGAGACAAAAGCAGCTGTTGGGACTCACCTATCGGCTCCTCCGGGTGGAAGGCCACTTCGTTGACGGAGCCGGCGTGGCCCGGCAGCTTGTACAGGATCCTCCGTGACGTGGTGTCCCAGATGTACACAAACCTGTGGGGAAAAAGGTGCAGGAAGGTCACCGGGGTCACTCTGGGTTTAGAATCAATGCGAAACAGAAACATAAGACAGCCTCTTCTTAAAGAACGGCGTGCACCCGGAATAACGCGCTCTTAACCTATTAACGGTATTAAAGATCAGGCGGGCGTGATGCCTAATCCTGAAATAAGGAGTTACGTTTCGTAAGATGGCGTCATTCAGATAGATTTAACGTTTCTGGAACGTAAGATGTTAATATCTGGGCGAAAAGGAGAATCCACCTCAGCAACTCTTATTTCTGTTGATAACTCATTCACATCTCTCCTGATGACACCTGAAGCAAGTGTAAGGGACTGAGAGTATGTGGTACACCCGGGTTAAAATCATACAATCAATGATCTCCTGATCATTATGTTACTAATTGATGTTAACATGAATAATTAAAATGTTAACATATTAAAGGATCCTGTTGATACTCATTTTATTACAGTCTAACAAAAGAAAAAACGTACTAAAACCTTTGCATTTAACGTGTGTGTGCATGAGAACGTAAATGTGCTCTGTGTGTGTGTGTGTGTGCGTGCGCGTCTCTCACCTGTCAGCTGAGCCTGCAGCTATCTTACTGCCGTCGGTCGACCAGGAGCATCTCAGCAGATTCTGAGCGACAGGAGCAGATTGGAAGCAGCATTAGCAACGCGACACAGCCGTTCTACACCGGCGCTACCGTCACAGTAATGAGGGGGAGGGGGGGGGGGGGATGAACGTCGTTATCGGAGAGGAACGACAACATGATGGATGTTATCGACAATGGGATGTAGATGTACTGTGAGAACCGAGGACAAATCAACTTGATGCATAAAACTCAAAACAAAAAAAAATAACAATAAAGAAGAATTAGAAACACATTTTGATTGGAGTCGGGGCTTGACTATACTTTCTGATGTGTCCTGAACACAGCATCGGCGTTGTGGATATCGATATCGCTTGTTGTGAAAAATAATTATGCACTGGAAAGACTGCTGAAAAATGAGAGGAGCCCCTTTCTGTGTGTGTTCCGTTGACTTTAGGCATTTACTTATCTTCTCTCACCGCCGCGCTCCCCTGCCGATTCAACATGCTGAACTGGCCCGAGAAGCCGTCGAACTACAGCCGACGCCACTGACTAACCGGGGACGTTTCAGCACCATCACCTTTTCAAAGTTGTGAACATTGCCCTGGAAAATCTTCACGCATCTCTCCTTGGGGGCGAACGGCCGAACATCCCAAATACGCACTGCACAGAGACACACACGCAAGAGAAGAGTCAGTGTTACGAGCAGAGAGACGTTTCGCTTCGGGGGGGGGGGGGGGGGACACTCAAACATCCTACCTGTGTTGTCCATGGAGTTTGACAGAAGGTATGAACCCTCAGAGCTCAGGCTGAGCCCGGTTACAGAGTCACCATGACCGTGCATGTTGTAGATCAGCTTATTCTGCCTCAGGTCCCACACCTGCAGGGCATAGAAAGGACTGCTTATGAAAGTGTTGCATCAAGGGAAATACAGGATGTATCAAAAAAATAAAAAAATAGGCTTCTGTCACGAGGTGGGAGGCCACGGGAAAAAGAATAATGAAAAACTGATGTCCTTGTGACACGTAAACACTGCCGATCCCAAAGGAGGCTGCAGCAGGTTTGTGGAGGAGACGGGTAGCAGAATGAGAGCGAAACACCGGTGCAGTTCTTGAACGGCATTATAGGAAGATGTGAGAGGGAAAGGGGGATGGAGAAGGGAAGGGACTAGCAGCACCTGGGGAGGAAGCTTCACAGCACACCAACAATGAGCTGAAGCGTCTTTTTGCACCGGCAGACATCAGCCTGCAGCATCTGTTAGCACTCTTTTAGATGTAAAAGCATCCTAAATGACTGAACCCGTCGCCCCTGCCAGCTGCTGGAGCCACGCTTTCTTCCAGCGATGCTTAATACTCACAGCAATTATCGCCATCTGCAGCAGCAATGTTCCCCCGTTTGTCTTTAATCCTACTTTTGCAGCTCTTTATATTATTTCAAATACTTAACTGCGGTTGGGCGGATTAGAAGAGGGTATATATTCCATTGAAAATTTCAATTTTAACTAGCAGTAAGCAGAGGGACAACTAATGTAACACGAGAGTGTCGTCTAGTATCGTTTCTCTCAATGTGCGTATATTTCATGTGTATTATATGTCCCTATTTGGAAAATAGAATTAAATCAGTTTTTTAATTGTATTTGCTAGAAAAAAGACAGAATTCTATTAATTCATCTTTATAGTCATTACACACGTACAAGAACTAGGTAATGAAATCATGGATCTACGTCTCAAAAGCCATTTTAAATGTCTTATTATTGAAAGCAAAAGCGATTTCCAGGATGTGGAGCGGTTCATCTTAAAGTTCGCTGTAGTATTTCTGATGCTCAGCACCTTGATGTCGTTGTCGATGCCTCCGGACAGGATCTGATCGCTGGTGTCGCTGAACGTCACGGCCAGCACCTGGTAGGTGTTCTGGAAAGTGTGGATTGCCCCTTTCTTGCGAATGTCCCACAACTAATAAAGTCACACAAACACACACACACACACACACACAAAAAAATTAACGTAATGAAGGCAGCAACTGTTCTGGAATGATTGAGATTAACCAGGAACAACAACAGAAAATAAACGAGTCTCAAAATTATTCTGGTCAAACGATACTTTGTAAAGTTTATTTTATAGTTTTCCACCCTTTTGCAACAAAACGCTCAGTTTCCTGAACACATTATTGAGATAAATGTGAGCGTTGAGGACAAAACCGCAATAACTAGAGACTGGAAATCTTGCCTTGACCGTCCCGTCATCGCTGCCGGTGCAGATGAGCTGGGGCCCCCTGCGGGCCGGGTAGCAGGTGTTGACGAAAGAGGTGTGGCCCTTTAGACGCTTGATCCTCTCGCCGGTTTCGCTGTCCCACACGCCAACGGTTTTGTCTGTACTGGCTGAAAAGAGCAAGCTGAGGCGCAGAGGAGACGAAAAGATGGTCAACGTACATTTGTCAAAATTATAAATATAACAAACACGTGTCTTTACAGTTTAAGGATATGGAATGTTTCCACAGGCAATATCTCTCCATTCCACCCTCACTAGTTCATAGTTCATATCTTTGTTTGTCCATCAGAGTTCATCTACAGCTTTTTGACTACTATTCTGCGACTCAGACTGTCCATACCTGCCGTCTGTATTGTAGTGCAGCTCCATTACTGCCCCACTGTGGCCCTTCAGAGTGGCAAAATTGTCACAATCTCCATACACATTCCACATCACTGCAGCAAAGAGACAACAAGCGTGCATGTTAGTCTCACGGTCTGGGGGTAAGTCTGAACTACAGGCATTTGGCACCAGTTAAACCTTTATCGTACATATGAGCCTGTCAAATCCCGAGGAGGCTAGCGTGGCTCCGTTGGGGTGAAACTTGCAGCAGTAGACTTCACCCTCGTGGCCGGACATCAGCATGATGGGAGCCTGCAGGCTGGAGCTGCGCGGTGGACCCTACGGGAGACACCTCAAGTATTAAAAGCAGTCTGATAGTATTAATGTATATAAAATAATGGTTTCTAATTATTATCCTGTTTGTCCTTTTGATTTTATGGTAAAGAAATGTGAAATCACGCAATTGTGGTATTTGGTTTATGGTGAATGTCGAGTTGTCTGAGATGATGTGTGAGGGTGGGTTGGGAAAAAAAACAACTTGCTTCTGCCCATCCTTTTTTTTTAGTTATAATGATGCACACTGTAAATATAATGGGAGTTGGATGCATGAACAACCAAAATAAATTAATTCATTGTCTGTGTTACTAAATATATACATGGCATAGAAGACGATCTTCCTTCTCCAGTAAGGCCTGGAAGTATAATAATAGTTTATCTACAGTATATGGATCAACAAGTTCTCATTATCAGCCGGGAAATAGCATTTTCAGTCTTATCTCAGCATCATGTGAATTAATATATAGCCATTGCTGTCCTGCTTATTGGTTGCTGTATATTTTTTAATGCACATTCACCTGCAATCAGTCCCGTTTAAGAAACCTAAAAAAACAATGTCTAGCTCATTGTTAAGCTTTCCATAGATTTTCTTCTTCTTCCGGGTTGTCGCCATAGCAAATCAATCTTCTAATCGATTCCATGCTTAATTCAGGCAAAAGGTTTTTACGCCGGATGCCATTCCTGCCGCAATAGCTGGCGACAGTGTATATTTCATATTGTACATCCTAACAGTAACGATACTTTCCGTACCGCGGCCACGAGTTGTTGAGCTGCGGCCACCAGCTCCGTCCGGGGCCGCTTCACGGCGGTCGGGACCACCGCCATGTCCGCCACCCTCTTCTTAGGTTCGATCATCTCGGATGAATCACCAAAAACAAGTTAAACAGAATGTAAATATGCTATAATACACAAAAAAAAATGAATGGCCGTCTATAATGGAGAGAAGTCGAGTCTATTTAGCACCAACGAAGAAGCGTGAATGAGTACTTCCGCTCACAGCGAGGGGTGTGATTGGTCAGGCTCAAACCAAGTGCGGTGATTGGTTGAGGCGCTTGTTGTCGATTTCATTTGCACCGGATGTGAAATTGAAGGAGCTTTCGCGACGAACGGTAAGTTTTAGATCATTTTTTAAAAATCTTATTTTAGCGCTGCTTGTACATCGCTTAGAGTTTAAAAAAAGATATTTAGATGTATACTTTATTCAACACTCCTATTCATATGATTGCCACGGTAAACCTGTTAAAGGACTACGCGTATCAAATATAGTCAGTGTTAGCTAGCGTTAGCCTCGCTACGATTCGAACTCAAAGCTAATAGCAGAGTGTATGTCTTTTAATCTTACGTAGATATTCTACACAAACCGTACTCTCTAAATGTAATTTTTTTATTTTAAGTGGTGAAGCAATCTATATTTTAATCACAGTTACGTAACTCGTCATTAGCATCATGATGCACGATTGCATTAATACAACCTTAATTATCAGCTTAGACGAACAAATGTCTGTTTTATCAAAGTGGAAATAATGAAATACGTGTTCTTAATTGTTTTCTAGATTCACTCCTGGACATCTGCGGTCCACCTTTACTGAGGTAATGTCCGACAGCGATGGTGCCGTACAGGAGCCTGCTGGACTGGAGGGTCTGCCACCGATGTATAGCGTTGCTAAGGGCCAGGTGATGTCTGTGCAGACTTATGGAGCCTTCGTCAGGCTGCCAGGGTACAAGAAAGAAGGTTGGTAAAAAAGTTAAGAATGTAACGCAAAAATGTACCGTAGCTCACGCAAGGAATGCACTTTTATTGGAATTAAAAAATAAAGAACGATAGTTACAGCATATAAAAGACATTCATTCTTGGCAGAAAATACAGTATAGCATTTAATTTCAGGCATGTAAATGACTGGAGAGAGAAAAAATCAGTTTTGCTTTCAATAATAAGTATTTCAGTAATAAAAGCTTTATTATTACTGAAAGAATTCTACACCCCTTCAGATCGATTGCCTGTAATTTTTTTATGACACATACAGGGCTGGTGCATGTGAGTGAGATGTCAGCCTCACGCGTTGAGAGTGCTTCGGAGATTGTGGATGTGGGAGAACAGGTGTGGATTAAAGTCATTGGGAGAGAGGTAACGTCTCACACACACACCTGAACAGTGCAACTGTGTGTCACTGGAATAAATGATGGACGGCGTGACTGCAGCTCTGTCCCCTGTCCATTAGATTCGAGGAGATAAGGTGAAATTGTCCTTCTCAATGAAGGCTGTCAATCAGGGAACGGGGCGGGACTTGGACCCGAACAATGTTAACGCAGAGTGAGCACTTGCACTCTTTTTTTTAAATATTTATTTCTATTGATTGGGGGTACAGTCTGATGTGTGTTATCTCCTGTCTGTGAATGTAGGCAGGATGCAAGGCGGCGTAGGAACTTTAGGGATCACACAGGCAACAGGATCACACTGGAGGCGGTGCTCAACACCACGTGTTCAAAGTGTGGCTGCAAAGGTATGATAAAAATAAAATAAAAAAGGAACCTAAAGACAAAACAGTCAGAATGTGTCTCTTACAGTTTAAAGGAGTTCGGAAGTTTTAATAAATCACTCGTTTTAGGTCACTTCACAAAAGACTGTTTCTCGGCTCCGGGCTTGCAGTACGCCCTGCTGCCTGAAGAGGGCGACGAAGAGCCACAGCGGCAACAGCAGCAGACCTCCGCAGTCGCTCCACAGCAAGACGCGGACGAAAAGAAGAAGAAAAAGAAGGTGGCTAAGTCAGCGATGATTTTTGTGCATGGTTTTCTCTTCCCTTTTTCAGCTCCCCTCCTTGTGGCTGTGAGTCGCCTGATGCAGCAACGCACACTTCTCTTCTCTGTTCACATGAAGCGACCTGTTTTGTGCTGACATAATGAAACACATTGTCATTATTGGTTTTGAGGGATCAAAGCCACTGTCTGCGTTTTACGTATTTCTTCATTTTCACTGTTCCAAGTTCCTTTTTCTTTGCACACACAAAAAAAAAAAAGATTTCTCCTTTTGAATTTTCATTCCCCAGGAGAAGAAAATGAAGAAGAAGAGGAAGAAGGAGAGGAAGGAATCCGACAGCGACAGCAACAGTAGCGAATGCAAATCCAAGAGGAGGCGTCGCGGCCACTCCTCTGACGGGGAGGCCAAGAAGAAGAAGAAACACAAGACGCACAAATCGCACAAACACAGCTGATCATCCGGCGTGTGGTCGTCGCACGCTGCAGCGAGCGGATGGATGCAGTATGGGGTGCGGGCTAGCAAGAGATGGAGCGGCTTTAGAGTTGTGTGTCTTTAAACATTTAGTTTTACTGTATATCATTGGAAACATATTCTGATCTATCAAGTGGGCAAAGAGCCGTCGGTTAATGAGAAGCCCCGTTTTCGTCTTAAGGTAACATCTTCCCAGTGCGGAGCGTGAAGTTTACACATCATTTGTAACCGGATAGGTGTACACGATATGCAGGACGTTACCATCCCTTTGAAATCCAGCTATTTGTTTTCACTTTACGGGGGCGTGGGAAGGAGGGGGAGCCAGGTACAAACAAATCTTTCAAATTGTCCACACTAGAGAAGGGAACAAGCGCACACACAAGTAAAACACAAACGCGGTGTGTAGTGCCTGACGGGAACCCCGAGCTTTGTTGTGTTTCTGTGCGTCTTTCCTGCAGGAGACTGCTCACGACCCCTTCCTGCATGTCAATAAAGATGTTTATACTTCTTATGTGCCTTTATGTCTTTAGTCTTGCATCCTGAATACACAATGTGGCTGTTTAAAGTAAATGCTCGGGGGATGGAGGCACACTCATCGGAGGGATAAAACCAATAAAAAAAACCCAACAAAACAGGTGTCCACTTCTGGGACCTCCCATCAATGCAGCGCATGTGAGAGGACATCAGGCTGCGTCACGCCTCAGATCATTTCTCAGGCTTTTAGCCTTTGTAGCTCGAGCCTGAACCTGACCCCGAGGTGCAGCGGGCGGATACTGATACAGATTCTAGATCGTTACACATGATCGACCGGGGGAACGGGTAGTTTGCCATCCTCCTCGGTTCCACCAGGTGGAAGAACCGACATCTGAGCCTAATAGAATGGAAAGAAGACGGGCTCGCCTCGGCCTTAAAATGTCTGTTGGAACAAAATGAGAATGTCCGTGGTGCATTCTCCAGAAAAAAATGATTTCTTTTTTATGCTTAAAAGAAAAATAAAATATTAAATAAGCAAAAAAAAAGTTGCATTTGGCAGACTTTCGCCCCATCGGCCTGACCTCTACCGGGCGGGCTGCTGCCAACACATCAGTCGTCTGCACAAGGCAATGAGCCGAATTTAGAACGCAGTTACAACATGCAAATACAGGGAATAGAAGTAGCTGGACTCACCGGGCAGTTTGACAAACGCTTCGCCTCACCTTGCCAGGACAAAGGCTCCGCACACACACACACACACACACACACACACACTCACACACACCAACACGAGGTCAGGAGCTATTATTAACCTTTCTGAGAATCACTGTAATGGAAACTGGAGTCACACTCTTTGGATTGTATTTTTTTTCTTCTACGGGCCAGACGGAAGAACTTTGAGGCCGACCACGCAAAAAAAAACTTGACCGGTACTCCTTTTACGGTTATTTCAGTTTGTGTTCAGCGATTAAAGTTTTTGCATCTCGCACAGAAAGCACAAACCTTTATGCATCCGGACACAGACACAGTGCTGAGACCTTTATTTCTCAACATGTAAAACAATGAACGACACATTTTCTGAAAGAACAAATGTGTAAACTTGACATTAAAAAAAAAAAAAAAGAAAATTCCTTGGGCTTTATTCAGTGGATCTTACAGTAGAGAGAATCGGTAATCTTAATACTGAACATGCACGGTCAAGGGGGGGGTTTGCTTAGCGGCAAGGAGTTCAGGAAGATGGTTTTGGTGACCTCACATAGTAACGCTTGCAAGTGACGTCCTCTATTGAGAGCGTCTGTGAAGGAAGAGAAAGAAGAGAAATGAAACGAAGTCGACACACGCTCGCAGATATTAAAGGTGTAAATGTTCTGGGAACGCTAACCAGCGTGAGTTTATCGCCGTCGACTTCTCGAACCAGACTGGTCTGTTGCTCTTTCCATTTCTGCGTGTGCACCAGCTTTCCGTCAACTAAGAGCACGGTGGACTGCAGCGTGCAGAAACAAGCAGAGCACCATTAAGAAAGGCGCTAAAACGAGTCCCGTGCGTTTACGTTGAAAAAAAACCCCGAAAACAACCGAAACTGGCAACGCTCACCTTGACGTTCCTCCCGTCGGCGGTGACCTCGTCAAACTCCTCCCCCAATTTGAAGGAGATCATCGTGTTTTTAATGCTGCTCTCCGTCCTCACCGTCACCACGTCGCCCTCCACGCTGATGATGGTGGTGGGCTTGGTCACGCAGCCGGCGGCGCGCGTGGCCATGCCCACGCCTGCGGGGGGGGGGGGAACAGGACGCGCTGCATCATGATGATGATGATGATGATGATGACTTGTCTTTACTGCACTTTGAAATATACTTGAGGCTAAACGCTAAGATTAGCAAGATATAGAAGAAATTGGCACAAAGTAAAAGGTTAATTTTGCAAGTTTTTTTTCCACAAATAAAAAATATTAAACGAGTGGACCTGGTTTGGGAACCTGAGGGTCACTGCCGAGGTGCCCTTTGAGCAAGACACCGACCCCCCCCCCCCCCACAACCTCATCCGCCCTGGGTGTGGCACCCCCCACGTGGGTGTGTCCCGTTTCTCTAAAGAACACGCACGAGTGAAAATGTTTGGCTGCAATAAAGGCAGCAGCTAGAAAGCCTGTCTACGGGGGCTGCTAGTTGAATTCTTTGATACAAGGCCCGTGGCCTGCTGCGTGCCTTTCTAATAATAAATCACTGCGAAGACAAATGTCTTGGGAGTCCAGCCTATCACGGGTGTCGGCGTGAGACACGCCAACCTTTACGGTGGAACGACAGGAAGCAGCAGGGCTCGGTTTGATCGTCACACCCACACCCTCCTCTTAACGTCGCACACGCTCTGCTCTTTCATTTGAAAACTGCCGAATGTTCTGCGAACACCTTCCGGGTCCCGATCCGGCCTGCCGGGACACGAAAGGGAGGCAATTATTTATTTACGTCTTATTTCTTTCAATTGAATTGATTGCTCTGTCACGCAGGGCAGAAAGTCCGGTTCCCCTCCTAAAGCCGCACACGGCTTTCCCACGTTCAGGAAAGTCACTTTGTGTGGGGTGTGTCGGTTCGGAGGGTTTCTATGGCAACTTCAGCAAAAGAGAGATCACTGTGAACGTGGATCCGAGGCTTGAATCTTAAACACTCACACACCCACACACACACACACGTTGTGTGAGTGTGTGTGTGTGTGTGAGAGAGAGAATTGTGATTTTTTTTCAGCACATTCATTCATCCCATGAACCCACTGGTCCCATGCTCACATTCAGCTCCACCCATTGGCTGAAACACACTTCTTTCTCACAGGCCCCTCCCCTTATCGGCCCGTTTTATTTTGGACCATGCGACCCTCCGTCCCCCCTCCTCCGGTTCCATTCTTTTACGACCGCATTTTTTTTTTTTACATTCCTCCATTTATAATCTGATCTTTTTAAACACACCATGATGGCAGCCTTCCCCCCCCCCCCCCCCCCCTCAGCCTCATCGTCACGTGTTCCCACATCCACTTCCACATGAGTGCACGCACACGCACACACTTACCCAGCTTCTTCATGTAGTCATCAAATTTGTCGCTCGTCTTCAGGTCCCATGTTCCCACGAATGGCTCAACCATGTCTGCAGCGGCGTGGCGTGGAGACTGCGTGCGTGTGTGTGTGTGTGTGCGTGTGTTGCAGCAAAGCGAGGGAGCGACAGGGTGAGAGAGAGGAGGGCGCGTGGAGTCAACGCCGCGCGGTCTCATTGGCTGGATTCGTACCGGCTGTTTGTGACGTCATCATGCTACGCAGAGCGGGTAGGGGAGGAGGGAGACGAGTGTATGATGGTATTTGTTTTATGAAAGTTAAAAAAACATGCGAAATGTAATTATATTTGAATGATTATGCGTTTGAATAGCGAGTTCTCTCTAAAAGGGTTTCTTACATTCTGGATTATTAGCTTCATGCTTATTTATGAAAATGGCAGAAAAGTAAAAAAGTACAAACTTTAACATCTACAGTGCCGCAAGAGAAGATCTGAGACAGCAGGGACAGACAGGGACAGACAGGAGACGACGAGGACAGGTTGGTCCTGAAGAGAGGGGGGGATTGTACGCATGGAGCGGGGGTTGAAGGTTAAAACGAATATCTTTAAAGCCCTTCCTGCCCTTCTTTCCTTCCTATTTGCTTTTGATTGTCGTTGACCTCTAGTGACCTCAGTCACACACACACACACACACACACGCACGCAAAGCTGCAAACACACAAATGCCTCTCTGTCTGATGAAACATCCCTTCTGAGCACATGATCTGATGATCTCTGGGCATTGTGTAATAACAAACACATTTTTAAACGGACACACTTTCCCAATGAACAGACACACATTGCACCATGTTACCCCCCCCCCCCCCCCACCCCCCCACTGTCACATTGACCTTGACCTCCAGTTGCCTCCCTTCACTCTTGACTAGTGTGCCTATACTTCAACGTGTCTGTGTGTGTGTGATGAGCCCACGCATGTGACGTTTGACACAAACAGGTGTCAGAGAGACACGTCAAGCGATGCGGGGGGGAGGGGGGGGGAAGAAAGCTGGAAACCGTAGAGCTCCTAATGTGTCCCCGTAGCCGTGTACGTTTCAGCGTGTGTGTGTGTTTTGTGGCACGCAGCCGTGTGATGTAGCGCTCTCAGAGGGCTTCATTCATGGTCACGCCTTGCTTGAATTCCTGTGTACGCACCCTTTTCACAAAGACGTCCAACTCTTAGCGAGGTTAAATGTGACATTATGAACATGAACGTATGAACATACACAAGCATTCATGCAGACTCTCTGTTGCGCTGGGCTGACCCCGTCTTTGTGTCAAATAAATAAAATCAATTCCCCAGTCTAGACTGCCATTGAGGTGGTCGACCTTGGAGTGGCCTCTGTTTGACTAAACCCTGCATGTCCCGCCTGGTGTGTTTTAGACCATGTGTGTAAATACAATGAGCTGATACAAGCGGGAGGCCGATTTGCTGGAATGCCAAATAGGATCCAATCTCCAGAGTAGCGAAAGGGAGAGCAGGAATAAGCCGAGACCTTAAAACCACGGAATGTTGATATGTCTTACAGGCTTGTAAAAGAATGTAATGCTTTTAACATCTGGACGACGCCATTCCCTTCACTCTCTCATCCCTCCAGTCGGTTAGTCCTCAGCGTCTTCTTCTTTGGCTGCACTCATTCCCACTCCCACTGACCCTGACCATCAAAATATGAAACAAATCTGTGGACACTCCTGACATATCTGTGCAAGGTGGACTATGGTATTCTCTGTCTGCCCCCCCCAGAGCCTAGGAATGCCATTACATTGAAAAGGAGCTCCCAGAGCCTGTTAAATAAACAGAACAAGGTATAAAGCTGGAGAAGCAGAAACACCTGCGAGGGAGATTTTCTTTACATCCTGGCAACCAAAAAGTAGTTTTTGTTAGTGTTGTCAAACTGCTTTATAAATCCGTTACATATTAAGCACGAAAAAAGTCATTTATTCCAAGTTATTTACTCCCCCCCCCCCATAAAGGTTGTATAATTGGAAAGCGGTAGCAGTTTTTTGGCACACAGCATAATGCCATAAAGTGTGTGTGTGTCTGAGATTGCATTCCTTGTTCCTCACGGTGGACGAGGAACACGGTGAATAGGAGGCCAGTAACTTCTGGTGTCCTTCATTCTTTGTTGGAATTCCTAATGCGAGCTGAAAGTGGTCAGAATCAAACCCATTCCACAACGTCGTGTAAGAGAAAGGGTTTTTACGCCTAATATGAATCCACTATGAGGTAATGACAAAATGAACGTACTTTATATTTATAATTATGCAGCTGTGTAGGCTTTCCAGAACTCAGGCATCCTCTTCTCTCTGCTCAGACCTGCAGTAGATGGAGTTGCCTCCCCTACTGATGGGATGCTGCTAGTGCACATCATCATAGTTTTATATTATAGGTATTCATTCATTCACTCTTTGTAACACACACACACACACACACACACACATGCAAAATGTTAAGTCCAGGATAAGAAGCCGGAACAGGAGTTGCTGCTGCCTGATCCAATATAGACAGTATCCATGGAGACAGAGCGATGGGGGGGCAGATCAACAGGACGCTGTCTGTGTGGGGGTCAGAGTATTTAAGTCCATAAGTGAAACCATGAGAGCAAACCATGACAGAGACGGGTGTTCATAAATGCATTGCATTTTAAATTAATGATGAATCTCTAACAAGATTTGTTGCTGTTGTGGTGCACCTCATCATTTTGTCAGTGTCACCAGTGTCAAAAAATAAATTTATTGGCCACCGCCACCATGTAATACAAACTTATCTAGCTTCTTCTCATTCAATACAAAACCTACCATACGGAGGCATGCGCTCCAGTAGTGACCTGCTGTGTTGTTTAATGTTCATAAAACGAATAAACTCCATGAGGCAATATCAAACAGTAAAATATGTGCTTTTATTTATCGTTTATTTATGTGATGATTTGGTTTCTGTGAAGAGTTTGTTATTAATTGCATAAAAAAAACATGTTTAAAATGTTTAAAACACGCGTTGATATATATGCCTAATTATAACGCACGCTGTAAAAACGTTCAGCTGTCTGGACTATTTTATTTTGAAGGCTGAACCGCCCAATTTCCGGTAATTCACTCTCCTTCCGGCCTGACGAAAAAGAACGCGTAGCCATAGCAACCACTGTAGCCACCGTGGCGCTGCGCATCCCGTTGCCTTCTGCGGCGGCTCACAGAAGAGGAGACCGTTTGAGAACAGACGCTATTGAGAGATAAATGTCCGCCGGGTCGTTTCGTTGTTTTGGGAAGCCATGACACCCTCACAGAGAAGCAGGCACGGAAGCGAAGCGGCGCCAAAATGGAGAAACGCAGGTGAGTATTCCGACTGGCTTGATTTCTACTTCATTAAAATACAAACTGGATGTTACATTCAAGAATGAATTACAAGTAGGTCATTTCTACCTAAAACAAAGCAGGGTTTAATCACGTTCAGTCGGTTTTCTCAGGCAGTTACTTTATAAACAGCTTTAGTGCAAACTTCCAAATTACAAGTATTAAGGAAGGAATTCAAAGTTTGTGTCAGAATTAGGATTCTTTGGAAAACTTTGGAAAAACAATTATCCTATCCTATAGACAGATTACCAGATAGGTTAAAAGTGATGGAGCCTGTGATGGAGGGAGGAAGTACCGTTATAACATGAAAGACATAACTGCATAATTACAATTTAAAAAAAATTACAAAATGGAAAGACTGCATGTTTTTGTATTTTATAAATTATCTAATTATTTTCTGTGTTTGTCGGTGAACGCCACTATTTTTCTCCCCTTTTTTGTGAGAACGGGAAAAATAGCTGCATTGAAAACCTGCCAAAATCTACGAACTGCCTTCTACAACATCAATAACTGTGTTGTGTCTGAATGTACTACAGTCAAATTTAAAAAAGGAAACAGTCTCGGGGGGGGGGGGGGGGGGGGGTGTCTTGTTAAGCGGACATGCTGGAGGGATAGGTTCTTGTGTTTCCGTCTGTTGTTCTGCATTTGGAAAGAAAACAAACCCCCACAGACTGGAAGGAGAATCTCCGTGTCTCTGCCAGTGGCAGAAAGTGAAACGTCAAAGATGCTGTGTGGCTCTCATGCTTCATTAATCATGCAGCTTCAGCTCGTATCAAACAGGTCAAGCAAGCGTGTGTGTGTGTGTGTGTGTGTGTGCGTGTGTGTGTGCATGACTTGAGGAAGTCTAAATAATTTACCCGATGCAGTAGGGTGCTTGACGAATCTCGAATGGCCCTGGCATTCCATGCGATGGAAAACACTCAAATCTGATCAGCCGGATTTGTTTTCACACACACACACACACACACACACACGCACACACGTGCACAAGCAGGGCGAGGAGCTGGTGTTGCGTTACTTATGAGTTTCTCTTAGTGTACAAGAAGAACACAATGACTTCAGTACAGAACAATCATCCGCCCAGGATTAAAACGCAACTCTAATCAAAATTCAGCTTCGGCTGCGACGGCCATTCACAAAATCACCGGCAAATGTCAATCATCGACCTGCAGCCTCGCCATTAATTCGTCTAAAAGAAATTAAAAAAGCGATAATAGCCGCTGTCCTCCTCGTTCCCCGCTTCAGCTCCTCCTGCCCCGTCGCTGAGGCATTCTGGTGGGGCATCCCAGCCGTGGCCCATTCTCCCCCATCCCAAAGGAAAGGAGCTCAGGTTCCACTTACCAGCTCCTCCTCTTCTTCCTCACGTCCGCCTCTTCCACACCCGGCATGCAGAGGAGAGCGCGGAGAGGCCCCACCTGGTCACCGTCGTGCAGCCCTGCAGCGAACTGCGCAAGGTGAACCCGGTGTACCTCCGTATCTACTTTACTACTTACGTTCATAGCGTTAAAGGGTTAATAAGAACACTTGGACTGGGCTGGAAGGTTCTGATCGATCAATTTAGACTTCATATAGATTCATATCATCACTTTAAAGGTCGTGTTTATGCGACAATCCCATTTAGAAGATCTTTAGAGTGCGTAACGGGAACGTAGAGGCTTCACATACCGTCTGCGTTAAAGGTGACCGTTCTGTTGAACCGGAGGGGTGTGGTGTCCTACGAGCAACTGCTGATGGACATCTCTGAGGCGTTGGGCTTTCCTCGCTGGCACAGAGCCAGGGTGACCCGTCTCTACACGACCCACGCGCGAGAGGTGAGACTCACCCGCGGCAACACGGCGGAGCGCCGGTTCCTGTGCAGCGGGAGCAGTTCTTATGGCGTTAGGTAATAATGACGGACGCGTCACATGCTGTCTCCTAGGTGAAGGGAGTATGTGATTTCTTCCGAGGCGAGGTGGCTTTCCTGGCCCTGGGGAGGGCTCGTCCGGAGCTGGGTGGCGTGCGGGAGGCGCTGGAGGAACTGTTTCCACAGCACTCACAATATCGGGCTGAAGCACTGCAGGCCTGGGAGAAAAAACTTCGTCCAGCGCCGGACAAAGCCGCCAAGGCCGACAGCGGATACAGCGATGGGACAGACAGCAGCGAGACACACGGCGGCCGAGAAACACACCAGGATACAAGTACACATGTAGATCATAGTAATACACGCCCAAATAAGCTGCAAGCTAACCGCACGCACACGCACACGCACACGCACCAGCCTGAAAATAAGGAAGCTAATGCCCATCAAAAGAGTTCGTCCAGGAAGCCTGCTCACCTGCCAAACCACCTGCAGAGACTGAATGTGAGGGGCGGAGTCAGAGAGCGGCAGCCGTCTGTCATTGGTCTATTTAAACAAGAGGAATGTCTCAGGGAAGTGGGCGTAACCTCGCCGACATTCTGTGAAAACTGCTTAGCAAGAAGAGGTAAACATCGGGGTCCGGGACTAATGCACCAACTGTCAGGAAAGCCCCCGCTTCCTCCCATTTCAAGGAAGCAGACAGGAAGTTCCCCCACAGGACAGGTCGGAATCAGCCCCCCATCGCCTCCGCCAAGCAGCAGAAAAGAGGAGCAGAGTAGCCCCCAGTTAAAACCTTCACACCTACATCCAAATGCGAGTCAAGAGCACGAGGGCCTACAGCAAAGGACGACCTTTGACCTTCCCTCTGGCGGCAGCGATGTCACGGAGGCAGACATCGAGCGTTGCTATGAATTCGGACGTGTGGTTGGAGACGGCAACTTCGCGGTGGTGCGGGAGTGCCGCCGTCGAAGCAACGGACAAACCCTCGCCGTGAAGATTATCGAACGCTCGAAGCTGATTGGTCGGGAGCACATGATGCAGAATGAGCTGAGCCTCCTGGGTAGCCTCTGTCACCCCCGTATAGTGCGGCTGTTTGCCCACCACCACACACAAACGCACTCCTACCTGGCGATGGAGCTGGTGAGGGGAGGGGATCTGTTTGAGACCATCAGCGAGAGGGGGACATTTCCAGAGGCGGAAGCGGGGCCGATGGTGTCGGACGTGAGCGAAGCGCTGAATTACATTCACTGCAAAAGCATCGTCCACCGGGACCTAAAGCCAGAAAACCTACTGGTGAGTGTCATCGTCATTCGTCCCCGGTCGGGGAGCGACAGAGCACAAAGACTCGCTAAGACCGGTCAGAGGAGTTTCTACTAGCGAGCCCGTTTGTGTCCTCAGAAGCGTTTGACTTTCGATGGCTCGGTCTTACATGAGTCATGTTGTTTTTCCTGTTCTGCCCAGATAGAACATGTCGCTGCTGGCATCTGCAGGCTGAAACTGGGAGACTTTGGCCTCGCCATGGTTGTGACGGAACCAGTCTTCACTATATGTGGCACGCCCACCTACGTAGCCCCAGAGATTCTTTGTGAGACAGGTTAGTGCTGTTTGCAGCCAAGACGTTTTACTGTTTACACTGTTTATTCAGGTCCTTTCTTTATCGTAGCCCGTTTTGAGCCAACAGGTTATGGTGTCGCTGTGGACGTGTGGGCTCTGGGCGTCATTCTTTTTGTCCTCCTGTGTGGATTCCCTCCCTTTCGCAGTCGAGATCGGGACCAGGAGGAGCTGTTCCAGTTAATAAAGCAGGGTCAAATTCACTTCCTGCCCCCCTACTGGGACCCCGTTTCAGAAGGTGACGCGTACGGAAAAGCGCTGCACAGATTCCCGTGCGTTGAAGTGATTTGCGTCTCACTCGTGTGTTTGTGTGCAGAAGCCAGAGGCCTTGTCAAAGCTCTGCTTCAGCCCGATCCTACGGCGAGGCTGACCGCAGAGCAGACCTTGCTGCATCCCTGGGTGAAGGCTATGACTTCTGTCGGCCAGCAGAGGGCGCTCGCAGACAAAGGTCCGAGGAACACAGCGAACGCCGGACAAGAACCAAACAGATTCCAGAGACTGCCCCAGATCAATGCAGCCCATAAATGGGCACACGCGATACCGGCCGACACCGGTGTCGCGGGCGAAACCGCCCATAAAGACCTCAGCAAACAGGACGAGAAGCAAACAGTCACGAGCACAAGACGAGCGCAAGAGGAGGATAGATCAGCGCAGCAACATTCAGAACGCAGCACATCCCAGCAGCTCAGTGTGGATTTGGAGGCAGCGCCTCCTCAGCAGAAAGCAGAATGCACCATTACAGACCCGGGCTCTCCCAGTAAAGAGCCCAGCGGGCTGGAAGAACAGGATCCAGGTACCCTGTTGGCAAAAAAAACCGTAATCCCGGCAGCCAAAGCAAAGTGAGCGTTGAACTCAATCGGCTCAGTGCCCCCCCCATGTCCAAACTGATCCCCCCCCCCTTAACCACAGCCCAAAACGATAGTGAGCTCAATGCTCACGCCAACCACACGATCTTGACCTCGCCACAAGTCTTCTGCTTACCCGTGTGATGACATCAGACTCATCACTTTCATTCATCCAGACAATCTCACTGATTTCTCAGCAGCCGAATCGTTCAACGATGTCATTTCCTCTCTTGAGATTGAATAGCTTCTGATTGATGAGTCTTCGTAAATGTGTGTGTAATTGGATGCATCGTTTCAATCAGGCGCCTCAGTAGATGATGGAAAATGACCGGGGCATGTGTCCGTGTCGGATTTCCATTGGATGGATGTTAAAATGAACAGAATCGTTCAGTAAGAATAAATTTAGAGTCATAGTTTTTCCATTGTTTCCAGTGTTGTGTTGTGGTGTAATAGTGAATTTTAAATGAAGTTGTGCTCTGGTTAGGTTGTGCTATTTGCTTTCTATACTTACCCTTAAGGAGACAATAGGTTAATAGCATTTACCATTTTTTGTCTCTATACCTGCATGCACAATAAAAATACCTGACCTTTAATCCCAGTAAACGTTTCTTACTTTACTAAAGCCCTTTGCCATTGTTCATTGTAAATATTTTGTACTGGGCTGGTAAATAGTTCCTCCTGATTTGAATTAACAGCATTATGTCGCAATATTTGGACGAATCAATCCATCCAAGGGATGGATGGTCAAACGTTAAGGACACAGCGTGACCTCGTACAGCTAGTGGGTAAACTGTGCGTGTGGATATTCAAGGGAGGTGTGGCTCAATCCACACAGGCCAGTGGAGGGTTGTTGGTCGTCTCCTCCCTGAATTGCTGACAGGACAGTGTCACATCCTGCCCCTATTGCCCCCCCCCCAACCACTGCATTCATACACCCCTCCCATCCCTGAGGCTACTGCAGCCTGTCTCTTAAATCATATTTGGGGAACTGAGTCGACGAATAATCTGTAGAAAGGTTAAGGCTTTCTTTCACCATATTGTTTTTTTTTTTTTTTGTATCCCCATCAAACACAAACATCATGTCCCCCTAAAAGAAGCTAAATCACTTTGAGATAAAAAAAAATAAAAAAAAAATGAATTATTGTTCACCCTTCACCAAGTGGTGACGGTGTTACAAATGTGTTATAACACGTAATAGTTGCAGGCGCATTAAAGCGTCAAATTTAAAGTCCTGCTTTTGCTCACTGCGCATGCGCCCTGCAAAACTCTTTAAATAGCCCAAGTCATCCGCCACAATAAACGTCCTGCTGTCAGCGCACTGAAGTACTGACCGACAAGTAGAGCTAGTCAAAGATACGCGCGTAAATATTTACTTTTAATTACGCAGCGTCATATATTCGCCGCGGTCGAGAAAGGTGCCTGAGAAAATTAGCGAATTTGACCCGGAGTCGGGGGGGAGACGGACAGGAAGAAAAAAAACAACAACAAAGATGGCTGTGTAACCAGAGAGACGAGTCCCAACAGAACTCTCTCAGACCGCGGCTCTAATCAACGACGGGTCTCGTGGACAAAGTCAAGCCGGTACCGGAACGGAGACGCTCGACGGAGCCGCCGAGCTCGGCCGCCCGATACACGTCGTTGTAAATCTGCTGTCATTGCAAAAAAAAAAAAAAAAAATTAAAAGCGTCGAGAGTCCAACAAACCTAGCCGACGTAGCTAGCCGCGTCGTCTGCTAGCCTCGCTGTAAGTCAACAAACCTAGCCAACGATTCATGAAGCTTTTAATGCCACTTTGACTCTCTCGTTATTGTAGTCATTAGCTCGTTGTTGTATTTGTAGTTCATAAAAGTGGAGGGCGCGGATTAATGACGAGTTAGCCTGCATTTCCTTTCTGACAGCCCGAAACCGTAGCGTTAGCCTAGCTGAACGTTAGCTATCTGTCAGCTGATCGTTAGCTTGACAGGTTTGTTAAGCTAGCCCCCGCCCCCCCTCTGGAAGCTAACCTGGTAATATTTCGGGCGCAGGCAGCACCGGTCGCGACAGGGTTCATCCCGGTAAAATCTCTAGTACCATCGCCATGTCTTCGCTGGACGACAGAGACGTAGGCGTTGCGGCCGCCCCTGGCTCCTCCTCGGCCGGCCTGGGGGTAGGGGCCGCGGCGGCGGCGGTGGAGGCTGTCGCCGGGGTCGCGGCCATGCAGGACGAGGTCGGGATGCGACGAGACGGGCCCGAGCCTGACACAGACGAGCCACCCAAGAAGAGGGTGAAAATTCCCGAGGGAGAGTCAGGAAAGCTGGAGGAGAGACTGTACTCGGTGCTGTGCTGCACCGTGTGCCTAGACTTGCCCAAGGCCTCTGTATACCAGGTAAAAAACAAAACGTGGTGTCAATCACAAAGCTTCCCTTCATCACTATAAACTATCACCAAAAAACAACACAAGGCCAGCTTGGATCTCACTCTTTGAAGTCCCCCCCCCTCCCCTGTGTACCATCCTCCCCAGAATCCCACCTGTTGAATATGTTCAGTTCCATTTAATTGAACTGAAACTAGAAACTAGCTCAAACACAAAGTGGTCTCTACCGCACCTCAATCCAGAGACCAGACACACATTCATGTGATCATTATCTCGTAATAACCCTCAATCACCCCCTCCCCCCCCCCAAAAAAACCCCCCAGCACACCAGAAATCAAACGCCCAGAGATCAAGTCAAAGGTTAGCCTTAAGTCCCTGCCCTTCCTTTCAAACTGCCTCAAACTGATCTCTCTCCGTTGTCAAGTGAACATTTATGTAATTAATCATCGCTCAGTCTTAAACATGGCCGCCCTTCTGCAGCGCCAATGGGACATGTTTACAATATTTACATACAAATAGACTGGCCATACAATAGTTCAATAGTACAATAGAATCACAAGCAGCGAATAAACATTAGCCCAATCAAAATGAGTCAATCAATATTGCACTTCTTGAGTTGCAATATTGTTGCAAAATTAGGTTTGAAAATGGACATAATCGCCAGAAACCTCTCAAATATTTCATAAATTAAAACCACTAACAAATTCTGCACACAATAGAATTGTACCACACATATATATATAAAATGTTCCATTACTTCCCTTTCCATCTTACACTTATTCTTGCATTTTTATCTTCCCTTTTGTCTCCATCGCCTCGACTGGTTTCCCACCAGTGCACCAACGGACACCTGATGTGTGCAGGTTGCTTTATCCACCTCCTGGCAGATTCACGTCTCAAAGAGGAACAGGCCACGTGTCCCAACTGCAGGTAACGCCAAAGTGCACATTCATTCATTCGCTTTCTATATTGATAATTCAGGGGCAACTTCTTTAAATTAGACCTTTATTTAACCACATAGGTCAGTTTTAAAGTGCTGTCCTGGAAACGGCGCTAACCATTGCACCACAGTTATTTTAAACATCCTAATATGTTTTCACGTGGATAGCTAAATTGTTTTAGCGTTCCAAGTCTGTGAAAAATGGACTTCCACCAATAGATAATGCGCAACAAATAATTTCAGAGCTTATTTTTTTAGATGGAATATATATTTGTGACATTAAACACCTGATCCGAAATATGTCCTCCGACAAATTGTTGTTGTTGTTGTTGTTGTTTTCCTTCGTGGTCTGACTCGACTGTCAGTTCGGTTAATAGAATAGAATTAGAAGTGGAAAAATAAAATTTGGCTCGGGATGAAAATGATATCAAACAGCAGCAAAAGAGGAAAAGGCAGGAGGCGGAGCTAGAAGTGGCGGAGATGAAGATGCTGAGGTTCTCCTTGGGGAGCGACTAGGTTGGATAGGATTAGAAATGAGAAAATAAGGTTAGACGTTTTGGAGATAAGGTCAGAGAGACCAGACTTTGATGGTTTGGACATGTCCAGAGGAGAGACGGGGACTATATCGGTAGAAGGATGCTGAGAATGGACCTGCCAGGGAACAGGACTAGAGGACGACCCAGGAGAAGATACATGGACGTAGTGAGGGAGGACATGAGAGTGGCTGGTGTTGGGGAGGATGGTGCAGAGGACAGGGTGAGGTGGAGAAGGTTGATTTGCTGTGGCGACTCCTCACGGGACAAACCGAAAGGACAGTAGTAGTCCCAAAATCTGTGCTGAAATCACCACCAAGCGGAGCCTCTGTGATCCGGATAGTTCACGCTTGTCTGTCCTTCCTTGTTCCTGTATGGACAAACGTCGCACACATGACCGCCGTGTGTTCACGCAGGTGCGAGATCAGCAAGAACCTCTGCTGCAGGAACCTCGCGGTGGAGAAGGCCATCAGTGAGCTCCCGACAGAATGCACCTTCTGCCAAAAGCAGTTCCCTCGCTCCAGCTTGGAGAGACACCAGAAGGAGGAGTGCCAAGACAGGTACGACACAACCCACACGCACAACCCACACGCACAACGTCACGACAACACGTGTGACGGTGGGAAACGCCTTTCAAAGCGATCCCCATCAGGGCAAAGTCCAGTCAGAATTTGAGGAAGGCGGAGGAGGAGGAGGAGGAGCAGCATGTGACCTGCTGCTTCGGCGGATGTGGTCGCGCGCTGCGTGTCTGTCCTATGGGGTTGTTGCTATAGCAACAGGTGACCCATCTTAGCCTGTGCCAGTTTCTTTTGTGGTCGGGTCAGGCAGAAAATGTGAAAAATGCAACTTCCAAGTTGAGTGACATCAGACTAAAGAGGCTAACTCTCACCTTTCACTTTATTATAACTCACATTTAGCATCAGAAAGAAGCAGGGACCCACTGAAAAGCCCCCCCCCCCCCCAGGATGTGAAGCATTACTGTACAGGACCTAAACTATATCAGTCTTATTTTGACTCACCCCGACCGTTCCGTTTCCAGGGTGACTCAGTGTAAATACAAGCGGATCGGCTGTCCTTGGAAAGGCCCGTTCCACGAGCTGCCGGCGCACGAGGGCGAGTGCTCCCACCCCTCCAAGACTGGGACGGAGCTGATGGGAATCCTGGGGGAGATGGACCAGAACCACCGCAGGGACATGCAGCTCTATAATAGCATCTTCAGTCTCCTCTGCTATGAGAAGATCGGCTTTACAGGTGCGTATATAAAAAGGGAGGAACAGAGCGTGTGGAAACTTGAACTGTTTTCCTTCGCTGTTAGCTTCAAGCCCCGCCCACTTCGACCCTTCTTTTCCTCCTCCCGCGTGTGCATTCAGAGGTGCAGTTCAGGCCTTACCGCACCGACGACTTCATCACTCGCCTGTACTACGAGACGCCGCGCTTCACCGTCCTCAACCAGACGTGGGTGCTGAAGGCCCGCGTCAACGACTCCGAACGCAACCCCAACCTGTCCTGCAAACGCACGCTGTCCTTCCAGCTCATCCTCAAAAGCAAGGTAGCGCAAACATCCATCGGGGGCACCGGCGTGTTTTTTTTTTTTTTTTTTTTTTTTACTTCCCAGGGGTTTTAGGGTGTGTTTTCTGCGTGCGCAGGTGAACTCTGCGCTGGAGTGCTCCTTCTTACTCCTGAAGGGTCCGTACGATGACGTCCGGATCAAGCCGGTCATCCACCACCACGCCTTCAGCAACGACGCCAACGAGACCGACTACGTCCCTCTGCCCATCTCCGATTCGGTGGAGTGCAACAAACTGCTGGCCGCTAAAAACATCAACCTGCGTCTGTTCATCTTCCAAGTCCAAAAATGAAGAGACGGGCAGAGGAGGAGGAGGAGGAGGAAGATGGAAAGGATAACGGAAGAAGAAGAAGAAGAAGAGGGGTGAGGCGCAAAGAGAGAAGAGTGTTGAAGATTAAAGACAGACACCACTGAACCACTGATACCTCCTAACTAGACAGATACACACGTTCACACAGGGTACACACACACACACACACACACACCACTAATTATAGTTACCTCCTTTTACAAGGTATAGCTGTGAGTTGCTATTGAGATGGGTGGACATTGTTATGGGACGGGCAGGGGGCGGGGTCTGGTGACGGTTGGCGTGTGCCTGAAGTCGTGCGCCCATGACACCCCGCAGCCAAAGGTAGCACACACACACACACACACACACACACACACACACCGACCAAAGCAGGATTCGCTGTGTGCATGTTTTGGCGTCTTGCGTGCGGGAACGTGTGACAGGAAGCGGGTGAGAAACAGACGCTGGAGTGTGACCCGATCTGTTTTCATCTTGGAAAACGAAAAAGCGATAATGTGAAAATCGAGCGATTGATGTGTGCGAGTGAGAAGAGAGTGTTTCCTTTCCTTTCACTCTTTACACCTGTATCTATGATGATTTATTTCCGCTTGGACTGAAGTGAAGGAAAAAAAAAAAGAAGTTTCACTCCTCAAAGTTTCTCAGAAAAGATGGAAAGGGAAAGACGCCCCCCCCCCCCCCCGTGACCCCATTCCACCTTGAAGGAGCGGAGCGATGGCCTGGCTGCATGCATATTTTAGTTCTTGGAGCTGTGGTTATATTTAACCGACGACACTAATACAGTTTTTATTCCTCCTAACTCTTAATATTTAAGTGCCCGTGAATGTTTTCCTTTTTAAGTTAGTGTTTTTAGCGAACGGTTGGCTGCCTCTGTGTGTGTGTGAGTGTGTGTGTGTGTGTGTGTATATAAAACACATAATCGTGCGAGACTCCAGTACAATCCTTGATATCAATAAGCGAGGCCCCCTTCAGAGGCCCTGACATTTCTGGATGGAAGATGATGGTGTGTGTGTGTGTGTGTGTGTGAGTGAGTGAGAGAGAGAGAGGTGGCATGGGGGGGGGGGCTTTACCTTAACATGGCGACATAGTGTTAGACTTACTTGAATGAGAGCGCTACTGGAGCAGACCCTACTGTAAAGCAGACGGCTCCTCTCTCCCGTGTTTCTGTGTTTTAACGCTTCGTCTCTCTGCCAGTGGACTCACTCATCTCACTATGGCTGTACATGTGCCTTTTATTAAAGATCATGGAACCTGCATCGCTCCTTGTGTGTTTGCACGAGTGAAATTATTTAAAAAGCGCACGTAGGAATATTCTGTCAGAGTATTCGGCTCGAAATCACCGACCCATCTGTCCTTGCAGAATCTGTCTAAATCTGCCTCTGTAATGTAAAAACTCTTTATATTAAAATCTGCTTATTTTGCATTTTGATGGACCTCAACTCTTTTGGGAAATTTTAGTTAGTTCTTAATCAGTTGTTCTTCAGTATTCTGTATTGATCAGTGATCTAAACACTCAATCTCCCAATCACAAAGCACGCTCATTAATAAAGCGTCAGCAGACTGATCATGATTTATGGACACAGCTTTGATCCCACGTGTCTTATTTACTAGTATTCAGCAAAACTAAGATTACAGTTTTATATATATATATATATATAAAAAAGTTTAGTCCAAAGTTAGTCAAAATAAAATACATGTGTGTAATACCTTGTTTAGTTTTAGGACTTAGAGATATGGAGTCTATAAATTTCTCCTGTTGATGCAGTTCTTGGTAATAAATCATATTTTCTAAATACAAATATTTACATTTACTAACATTTTAGATCTCACAATGAACCGAAACAAGCAAAAATTACTAATTCCTGTTTGTGATTTTTTTTTAATGAGTGAGCTCCGTTTGGGAACTAACCCCACTCGTCAAGGTGTAGTGACAGCGGTAAACCATAGGGGGGCGCTGGAACCTCATAACGGGAATCCATCGGTTTAATGGACGATGATGGTTGGTCTCTGCCATTTCTAACAACTGCACCAGTTTAAGTTAAAAGCAAGTGAGATTTTCATAAACAGATATTAAAGTCATCATATAAATATATTTATCTCATTAGAATCATCAAAGAACCAAAGAGCCGACATGATGTAGAAACGTGACATCAATCTAGCCACATCACTTTATTCTATCCACACAGTGCATGTCCTTAAAACACTATATATATATATATATATAATTTAATATCAATATAAAACTCCATTTGTGTATATAAATTATGCATTCAATACAGCAGCTCTGATAGGCTATATATACTATTAAGCTTTGGTACAGTGGTACATTTATGTGTGTGTGTGTGTATGCAGTTCACACAGGAACTTAAGGATCGTCTCTCCGTCTGCGTTATCAGTACTGCGCGTTCCATGCCGGGGCGCTGAGGTTGGCGCAGGTGGGAGGGTGGCAGATGCCGTGGTGGGAGGGCGGCGACACCACGCAGCAGTAACCCGCCTCCCCATCGACCATGGTCACGACTTTACTTTGGGGATAGGACACTGAAACGCCTCCCTGCAGAGAGCGGGAGAAAAATGGGAGGAAATTCGGGGGCAGAAATCTCCAAGCTCAGGGACTTTGCGAAGCGCCGTCGGAGGCGGGACCAGGACGACGCCTTTTGGCGATCGCGTTTACCTGAACCATGCTACACTGATGAGAGGCCATGGGCGGGAAGGCCCCCAACACAGCCTGAGCCTGGCTGTGTGACGACTGCTGCTGCACCCCCACAGCAGGGGCGTAACCCGCTGCAAGCACGCACGCACACACACACACACACACACACACACACACACACACACACACACAATATAAACGATCATCAACACGGATATTTCAGAATAACAAATAGGACTTTGCCTTGAATTTGTCGCTCTTTAAATGATGTAAATGTAATGTGAAATAAACAGCTGCTGCAAACACCTTTATAGTCGTACCGGCGATATTGATTTAATAGTCGCCGACTTTTTCGGTTTTACATTTATATTTCCTTGAATGTAAAAAAAAAAAAAAAAGCTGCAGGTGCTGAATCTAGTTGGAGGCGTTTTTTTTTTATTACAAATCGATTCAGTGCTTACTCTTAAATCTTTATCGGCGACGATGAATAACAAAAAAGCAAATAAAGCAACATGGCCTGAGAAATAAATGTACATTTCTTCCAGGACGCTAAAGCGACGGATCTGAACCAGGTGCGTCCTCAAAATGCGTCGAACAGAAGCAGCAGGGAAAGAGACCGGTTCACTGTGAGACCCTCAGACTACATCTCTGACAGTGTAACGGCCCCCTCCTCTGCTGCCACAGTCTGAATCAGTCTCACACACACACACACACACACAGCGCACGTACCCGTTGGCGGTACCGCTTGGCTGTGGGCGTGCTGGCTTGGTGAGACGGTCCTGCATGCGTGCTGAGCTGAGGTAGGGTACTGGCCGTAGTAATATAGAGGCACCTGCAGGGAAATTAAATGAGAAATATTAGCGTGAATTTTTATTTACCTGAAACGCCTCTCGTCAACGGCGTGACGAGCGTTGCGTGATTGGACGTTCCGTTGATGCAGAATTTTCTCTCTCAATTTCCCGTCGGTGAAAGGGGAATGAAAAATACCTGAGGCGGGGGCTGACAGTAGCTGAGGTGGTTCGGAGCCGGAGGGGGCGGGGCTGCATAGATGTATCCCTGACTGGGAGGGTAGAGGGGCGGAGCTTCGCCCGTCGGCTGGCAGCCCGCGCGGGCAAACTGAGAGGAGAGCTCTTCAATCTATTGACAGGAAGAGGAAGGAGGTTCGAAGGCCAGCGAACCAGAGGTCGGAGACAAGGTCGTCTGAACGGCGGCCGCTTACCGTAGAGTACGGCTGTGAGGGCGGGGCCGGCAAGATCTGTGGCGCCGCGTACGAGACCGGGGAGTACTGCACCTGAGACACGAGGAGACAAAGACGCGTGAAGAGAGGCGGGAGCCGCGGCGGGATACTTCCTGGTGGGCGGCGGCGGCGCTACCGGCTGAGAGGGAGCGCTTTGAGGATGAGCCTGGCTTCTGATTGGCTGCTGACTGTCCGGGGGGTTGTACACAGCAGGGGTTCCGTCGGGGTTCAGGAAAGGTTGCCCTGAGAGGTCAAAAGGTCGAGCGTGTCAAGACGTCCGCGTCGCTTGTGCGATCTCGCCGGTGCCGGCGCGTTACGCACCGGTGTGCGGGTTCACCAGAATGCTCCCGGGGGGGATCCCGTTCTCCTGGATGTAGCTGGGAGGCGGCTCGTCCGCCACGGACGGCGAGGAGGGGTGGGGGCAAGCGGGCGGCAGCCGGAACAGAGTGATGGCGCCTGAGAGAGGAGGAGCGTCGTCTCATTCACGTTTTTAAATCTCTCGTTTTTATCCGATGTTCTGCCCCGGCCTGAAAGCGAGTCCCTGAACGCAGCGCCGACGCCAACTCGTTTTCGGAGGCGTCGTGTGAAACTTTGCAGCTATGGCGTGAAGATTCAAGCAGCCATTTCCCCCCCCCCCCCCCCCCCCCCGACTGAATTTACACCTTTAAGCTTTGGCTTTGCGCTAAACGCTATGCTAACATACCATTTTAAAAGCACGCACCTGACCCACGCGCTTCCAGACTGTGGTTGGGGAGTTTGCGTGGTTTCAGGGCGGGACTCGTCCATTGGTAGGAGGAATCGGAGTCGATGCTGCTCCAGGGTTGAGGGTCGTTACCATAGCGACAATCATTCTCGGTGCTGCTCTGCCTGCTGCTGCCTGTCCAGCTGGAGCCCGAGTTGTCACGGCTCCCCCTGCGAGGCACAGCCACAATTATCCTACAACCCCCCCCCCCCGCGTTGCTGAATCCATAACGAGATGCTGCAACTTCAAGTGATATAAATCTAAAAATTAGAATCCTAAATAAATAAATTCTGGAACAGATGGCTCGGTTTCTGCCGCAGACTCTGAGAGCCGCGCTGCAGCCTGGCTGACCAGATTAAGATGATAGATGATTGTGCAACGGCGCCGACGGGGCCTCTACCTGAAGAGCTGCCTCCTCCTCTGGGTCTCTGCATACGGATTGTACTCCTCCACAGCCCTGCATGCGCCGCCGTGCGCACACACACGCACACGCACACACAGACGCGTATTAATGCTTTCATCTAAATATAATAAAGCTGAAGAGGCTGAAGAGTTAAGGTCACCTGATTTCTGCGTGGGCGCCCTCCTGGGGGCAGAGTTGCTGTGGAAATACAGCAGGAAAATAAGTGAGTTCCCGGCCCCCCCCCCCACATCGGTCTCCTGATCATATCCGCCCGTCGCCTTCTTTCCCCGTCTCACCTCTTGGTTGAAGATTCTGTCTCGCGCTCGCTGGTACTCCTCCTCCCTCTCCTCCATCGACTTGCTTTGCTTCTCCCGTAAAGGGTGAAGTCGGCTCTGCAGCAGAAGAAACGAGATCAGGCACAAAAAAAAAAAAAAAAAAAAAGGCTGGGAGGATCGAATCTGGAGGAAATGTAGTTAGAAGCCGGAAGCCAGGCGGACCTGCTCGTCACAGCTGCTGTCCCTCTTTAAGATCATCTTCCACCGGTGGATCTCTTCCGTCTTGTCCTTTTGCACCTCGTCGATGAAGCGCTGCTCGGGTCTTAAAAAGACGAAGGAGCGTTACTCCGCAGCGCACGGCGGTTAACGTGCACACGGCCACGGGCCAAGCCAGGCGTGCGCTCACATGCGTGTGCTGCTGGTCCTGTTGATGATGACGGACTTGCCCGTGTGGTCGACGTTGTGCTCCATGCCGAAGTAGGCCGCCACCCGATGCACCAGCATGCGGTGGTAGGACGACATTTGAGGGAACTTTTTGAAGGGGCTTTAGGCGGGACAGCAGAATGGAGACGAGTGGCAGGATGAGAGGTAAGGAAAATATCCAGCTTCACCCCCCCCCCCCCCCATCAACACAACTGATTCAGTGTATTGAACAATCAGCAATATGAGGAGAAATACAGTTAATCATCTGAAGGAAGAAAAAAACTGTATTAATGGGATTTAGCATGAATAAACACACGCGCACACGCACGCGCACACGCACGCGCACACACACCTATTGCTGGAGATGTAGTCGATCATGTCCTGCTCCAGTTTAAGCAGCATCATGCGGTCTCTGGTGTTGCTGTTCAGGGTGTCGACGATAAACTGGTGCAGGTCGATTCCGGTGGAGTCCGTGTACTCCAAGCTGGACTCTGAGGGGAAAATAAAAAATATAAAATAAATAAAACGCACACCGCAATATAAAACAGCCCAAGAGAACTACATCTAAATAGCAGCACTGAATCCAGTTTTATTAGATTTGATTTGCCTTTTATGAGATATCTCTCTCACACACACACACACGCGCACACACACACACACACACCTTTGGACAGTGAATGTTTCTTTGGATCCGTGCTCCTCTCTTGCTCTTCCTCAGAGGGCGATCTCTCGTTGTCATGGCAGCAAGATGAGATGTTGGCATCTGATGATGCCTGAGAAGGAAGAAAATTAAGAGTAATTCGAGAGTGGCTGTGATGATGATGATGATGAGGAGGAGGATGAGGAGGAGGAGGAGGAGGAGGAGGAGGAGGAGGAGGGGGAGGATGATGAATGATCCGGGTCTGCGTTACCTGGGTTTCTTCAAATGGTGCGGCGTCCTCGCAGACAGCCATGCTGCGCACCAACCTTCCTTTGGCCTAAAAACAAACAACACTAATTCCTAGAGGACGGCCCATTTGATATTTCAGCAGGGGGGGGGAATCATTTTCGCTTACCTTGAACTTTTTCTTTGGTTGCACCTGGCTGCAGTGTTTCTGAGGAGGAGGAGGGCGCAATTTGTCACAAAGACAGCAGCGGCTACGCGGCGCTAGCGGTGGCGGATCTTTAATGCCACGTCTGCAGCATTATTTAACGACACTCACCTGCTGCTCCGACTTCCTACGAGCCTCGTCCTCCTGCTGATCGCACAGGGGCAAACACGGCGAAGGGGCGGGGCACACGATGACGTCACACGATGCCATATCACAGGGTTTTAGAAGCGCATCTGCGCTTTCTGTAGCCGCGTCGGTCATCCTTCTAAAAAAAAAAAAAAAAAGACCCCCCCCCCCCCCTGATAAAGTCTAGAGATTTTATTTATTTTTCTCCTGCATTTGCATGAGTCGGAGCGAGAGCGCCGTTCCCACCTATCGGAGTCGGAGTCGTTTACTGGAGAGCCTCGCAGGTGAATGATGAGGTCATATATCCCATGTCCCCCCCGCGGGGCAGGCAGAAATGCAATTATCCTCTCTCGCCTGCGTTCGCCTCCTCGACCGCTCCTCCTCACTGGTCAACGGAAAATAGCCTGGAGAGATTCGGGAGAAAAAAAAAGAAAACGCACAGTTAGTGGACACCGCACACACACGCACGCACGCACACACACACACGCACGCACGCACACACACACACGCACACACACACACACACACTCTCTGCATCCGTGCAGGAGACTCTTTCCAGGTTTCCTTTCTGGCTTCAGAGCTAATTGCTGCATAAATTGTGTTCCAAACAGCTCTTCTGCGCCTGGATGTGGCATTTCCCCATTTACGTGTGTGTGTAGCGCACGTCAGCACATGTCTGTGTGTGTGTGTGTGTGTGTGTGTCCCTGAGCTTTTCTTAGATGCAGCAGCTGTGGAGTATCATCCCCATCAGCCTGGACTGATATTCCCAGAATGCCGAGAACAGCCTCTAATCTAAGTGGTGCGAATATCGCCGGGACCACAGAGACAGACGCGCGGGCGGCGGCGGCGAGAGGATTGAGGCATTCCACCATCTTTTTCCAAAAGGCCAACTGCGTTCAGGGGGGGGGGGGGCACATTGCGCTGCAACGCGGCGCTCAAGGGGACGCTTATTCCTGTAACGCCTGAGACGGAATAAATGAGCTCCGAGGACGGCGAGTCCCACGGCGTGGTTATTCAACACCCGGCCGGAGATTTGATTTTTTATTTTAGACATTTACTTCACCCGTCACGCCTTAAACCAGCGACTACATCTAGACCGGACCCCCCCCCCCCCCCCCCGAACCAATAGAAGGGAAGAGGCGCCGCATCATTCCTGAATCATGTGTGTAAAACAACACAAAGCGCCGCTGGACCGCATCACGACTGCAAACCTGCAGGAGAAGGAGGAGAATGATGCTGAGCAGCAGTAAGGGGGGGGGGGGGGGGGACACTCTGCGGGGACTTTAAAGGTGAAGAGGAGGCGAGGGGAGGCGCTGAAGGTTCGCGGCGGCTGTTTGCAGCCGACGGCCACGGAGAAGGGATTTGAACGGTGCGAGTTTTTTGAGCTGAGCGCTGCAGAAGCGCCCCCCCCCCCCCCCCCCCACGGGGAGAAGGTGCCACATGATCATTAGTGTGTGACGGATGGCGGGCGGGAGGCAAGGGCGCGCCTGTACCCGCTACATCAGCATCCATCTGCTGCTTCTCGCCGGAGCCACCGACTCACCGACTCACCGGGCAGAGATCCAGAAAGTAGCCGAGTAGCCGAAGCCGGTTATTTTAGCATAAAGGTTTGTAATTCAGACCAGAGGTAGAATAATAATCATGTCTTTTTATTTAAGGATTATAATCCAGACATTTTTGTTGTCTTTGGATCTTTTTTTTTCTTTTTTCTTTTTTGTTCCGTTCTGTTTCCTTTCCTTTCAAATCGGTTTCCTCATTAGGAAATGATCCAGTGAGGGACTCGAACTCAGAGCAGGTCGTGTCGGATTCAAACCGTAATTGGGGGAATTTGAAGGCTTTGTTTATCCATAATCTATTCAGCCCCCCCCCCCCCCCCCCCCCCCCCCCCCAAGAGTCTCTAATTGGAACATATCGGGTTTGCCACTTTTTCTTGTGTCCTCTCCGCCTCACCTGCAGCGGGATCATCTCCCGTCGGCATCTTCGTGTCGCAGGTTCGATTCCCGAGTCAGTAAAAGCAGGGCATGCATTTTTATTCTACGTTTTAAACCTCCAACCTTCAGGTTCGAACACAAACAAACGAGGTTGCGCGCGTGGAGAACGTGCAGAATCAGCAGCAGCCCCCCCCACCCCCCCGTGCGTGGTGGCCGCGGTGTGTGGGGCTCTGCAGCGGAGCGGAAAGTACCGGCGATGGGGGGGCGGATGGGGGGGGGGGGGGGGGGGGGGGCTTCATCCGAACTGTTTACAGTCAAACACTAACGCCGCCTTAATGCGCCGCAGCGATCTCAGGTTCACGCGCAGGCATGCGGGCTAAAACAAACAGGTGTCACGTTCACGCGCAGCTGCGTGGCATCCTGCTGACCCATTTAACGGGACGGGGCCGGGACGCCGCACGAACGGGCTTGTGCGCGCTGCTTTAGGGGGGGGGGGGGGGGGGTCGCATTACCCTGACCCGCGTTAAGATGACCCACGGGGGGGGGGGTATTTTTACCTCTAACGGGAGGAGCGGACCTCCTGCTCTCGGACTTCACTGTGCTGTCAGATGCGTGTGGCGACGCACGAACACGCACGAACACGCACTCGGTTTTACATTTTAACGTGATCTATAATCAGAACGGTACTTTTGGACTCACGGAAATACACGCGCGCGCACCATTCTATCACATTTCCACGCGCACGTGAACGCAGTCAGAACCAGAAGTTAAAGAGAAGCGGTTTACCCCCCCCCCCAATAAATAAATAAATAAATAAATATCTCGATCCTAAATCTCGACCCGAACCGGGGATCTCTCCTTCGCGGTAACGCCATCGATCACACCGATTTCTCATCGATCGGCTCATCGGCGTGGGCTTCATCCCGAGACGCCGTCGTGTTCTCGATCAGGTGCGACCGATGGCGCGACGGGAACACCGGCAAATCCAGCTGGACGCGTCGATCAAGGTGTTTAAGTGACCCCCCCCCCCCCCCCCGCGTGTCCGTGTTCTTACCGGGAGGTGTCGATTCTTCCGTCCGCGGGCTCGTGCCTGTGATGCCGACCGACCGACCGACTCTCCCCACGGCGCGTGTTTACTGCGAGCTCCGTCGCTCCTCCTCCGCCTTTTGCCCGTCTCTCCGTCTGAGCAGGGGGGGGGGCGGCGGGGGGGGGGGGGGGGGGTGGTCGATAGCTCTGAACCTCCAGCCACGCGCCCACACGCGCGCGAGGAATGCACGCGGCGACCCCCCCCCCCCCACTCGCACTTGTTCCGTCTTTGTCTTTCGCGTCATTTCGATTAAATGTTCGTTACGTTACAATCCCGGCAACGACCGGAGTCCAAAGACGAAACACCGGGCAGGCACGGGCCAATAGGAGGCGGCCAGGGGCGGAGCTACGCGAAAACACCTGCTGGGCCCCGCAGGTGCGGCTTTGATTGATCCTAATATGATTCTGAGTTGAATTACGCATTAAATGAAAGCTGCTATAAAATACTTTACATTTTAACATTTGTTTTCAAGTCAAATCTTTTATTGATCTTTGATGATCAGATGATTTCCTTGTGTTTTAATTTTTTATTTTTTTTCATCCAGGGAGCTGATCTTTGTTATTTTCATCATTATGAATGTTTTTATGACGTCAATGTGATGCTTGGCAGATAAATAATTCAAATCCTACTATGGTGATGCCGTGCCCCCCCCCCCCCCCCCCCCCCCCCCCGCAAAACTCGCATGGTGACATTTCCCACATCATCCCAGTGAAAGGTTACGTGAGAAATGCCATGGTCATGCCAGAGTGGGCCGTGGCGTCACCATAGTAGGCGCCACGCCAGCTTCCGGATAAGCCTGAAAGTCCTATCAGCTGTTCCCGTCTCCAGGGCTTACATTGCACCAACTGACATTGAATTGAGATTTTCCTGCAATGGACACCTCCTCCAGCTCCTCCTCCAGGTCCTCCTCCAGCTCCTCTCCTCCTTTACTGTCTCACATGAGTTGTCAGAAGGTCACATCTCCAGGCCCGACGCCGCCGTGATCCAGAACAGTCCATCTGTACCCGGATCCATCTTAGCGTTTAATCATCTCTTCCACAGATTAGGGCCCGCCCCTTCACAAAATGTCATCAAATTTGGCATTTGGTCTGAACATTTCATCCACAGATGGTCAAATGATGCCGTAATGAATGAAGAAACACCGTCGACCTTGAAATCCTGCGGGCGCCGTTTTTAATTTGGAGCCGCTCATCTGTTGCCTGGAGACCAATTAATCCATGAGTCTGAGAACTGCAGGTCAATTTAGATAATATTTTTATTTATTTAAAGAATCGTGCACGTCACCTCTTGATCTCAACAAATATTAACAGAAATCTGTTTTTATCTGTCAAATCGTTTTTGTTTTTTTTGTGATGAAATTCAGACATGGATTAGGCCGGATTCAGGAAAAACATGTGTGACTCACTACATCAGGACCAGATCCGAGTGGGGGGGGGCTGCAGCCGGACCCGGGGCACTCCTGGTCGCCGGCCCTCATAGAGCCTCTAAGAATCTGACTCATGGAGCCTTTCTAGCTTCGGTTTCACCACATCAGACACGAGTCATGGACCCTTTTATATCACAGCCAGGTCCAGATTAAGTGCAGAATGTCCCAAATCCCCTGATGGCTACGGGGTCAGGTTAGCCTGACCCCTCAGGTCTTCCTCCATATCTTTCCAGGTTCATGTGGATTCAATGAAACTTGTAGATTCAGAAACTTGTGGGTGATAGAAATTTGGAGAACCGCAGGAATCTTATCAGAGGGACGTACGGCTCATCACTTGATGGGATGTTGGCTCTTTTGCCAAGATAATCCACTTTACAGCCTGGTGTGGATCCGATTAGAAGCGGCAGATGCAAGATTATTTCACTTTCTTTCACACCGCAAAGATATTTCTTGACGTTTTATCTCATCTGTCATCTCGGCGTGGATCCCTAATCTGTTTTCGTCGGGGCTCGTCCGCTCTGGAAATCATCGTCAAAAGGGGGATGTGAGTTTGGTTTTGCGATGAGGTGTGATTGAATTAAAGGGAACTGTTGATCTGCCGAGTGTCTTCCTAGTGTGGAATAAAAATCCATCTCGGTTGCGAGAGAAATGTGCACTTCCTGCGAAAACAAAATCGGAATCTTACGTGCACACCCACGGAAAACTAAGCCGAGCATCAAAAAGCGTTCCTTCAAACCAGAAAATGGAGACCGACTGAATGAACTGAAGCACGGATCTGAGAGAGGAAGAGCAGATTCATTCACATTCTATTAATTCAAGCCTCCATTCAGTTCAAACATCACATTAAAATAAAACCTAAGATCTGCAACATGTGATGAACGGAGCCTGGAGGAGGAGAACATAATTCACACTCTCAGCCTTGAGAAAATTACCAGCCTGAACTTTTAAAGTGCAAATCTCTGAATTAATTCAACGCTTAAGTTATCCCTCTTATCGTTTAATCAGTGCTGGCCGGTTACCGTTGTCAAATCACTGCTGAAGGAATCCAATGTGGCTTTTGAGCGCTTTCGGTTCTAAATTAAAAGGACTAATTCACTGCAAAACGGAGCTCACTTTCATTTTAAAGGCCATTTTTAACTGTGTTTTAATAAAAGGTGCCATGCCCCGCACATACGGTAGAAAATATAGACAACATATTGCACTTATATGACCTCTCGGAGAGAAAACCATCAAACCAGCACTACGCCATGAACAAAACACAGCGGGGAACATCAGGGCTGCGTTCAGCAAACCAAATGTTTCTGCCTGATCTGGATCAGAATGCGACGGATTCCTCCCGAAGTTGCAGGAACACACGGAGGATCTGATTAGCTCCGCTACAAAGCGTTGCAGGATCCTAGTCGTCTGGATCCGCCGGGTTTAACAAGCTGCTTCAGAGATAAATGAACTTTATACAACAAGTCATCTGCAGACAGCTGGTGTGCATAGAAGCTCAAGTGTGTCCTGGAAAGTGGCCTGTAAAACACACACACACACACACACACACCTGCTGTCTGCAGTCTCTGCCAGTATGACCGGCATGTGTGGACACAGGACCAGAGACTCAGTGGCGCTCATTTCCCGCTGCAGGCGCACAGAAATGTAGCCCCCGGTTGAGGCCTGTCGTACAAGCACACCTCATTAGAAGTGCCCGGTTGTGTGTGTGTGTGTGTGTGTGTGTGTGTGTGTGTGTGTCGTCCGTTGCATCAGTTCCAGAGCCGCTGCCGAGGTACAGGAACGTGTGTTTAAAGGCCTTACTGGAAACTGAGACCGGTTCCAGGCCGCACCGGTAATTCTATATATACAGACCCGTGACACGGGACCGGTTCTGTTCGGCTGCGTTACGTGAATAATGGATAACTTTATTCCACGTTCTACGTCAGGAAGGACAAGCAGCACTTTTACACAATTAACACGTTATATTAATAAAGCATTCTGCTTCTGTTATCTCAGCCGATTCACCCATAAATAGAACGGAGGAGTGCAAAAGCAACAATCTGTCACCTCACGAGCTGTTTAAGTGTTTCAGCGTTCCTAGCTGGGAGCAGAAGTTTTATTCCCTCTTCATTGGATCGTCTTGCAGGAGGGAAAGTGGGAATGAGATTTATATGATTTGGTTTGCTATTATACTAAATCAATTAATATAACTATAACAATTATATAAGTTTACCCAAATATAACACAAAACTAGAATCACCAGGCAACTCTCCAACTGATTGGGTCTCCTTCACATTCGCTTTCAAATCTCCTCTCGTAGACATATAGCGAACCCGTTTGATCACCGCTGCGCGTAAAATGTCTGTGTGTACAAAAGATCGAGTGACACCTCAACAAGTGAGGCTCATAAATATTAATGAGGGGGCTTCATGAATATTCAAACGGTGATGGAGCGTGCGGCCGGGGTGACTCGACAGCAGCAGACAAGGAACAGGCAAATAGACGTCCTCCTTTGCCCCTTCACCCCAGCGAGAGGCAGCCGCTCCTTCAGGCTTCATTAACTCTAATTAAGAATACATCATTCCTATTATGATTTTTGTTTTCGTGTGAACGAGGGGCTCGGGGTGAGAATAGCAGACTTTATGATGCTTTGCAGCAGACTTCCAGCTACTTTATTCAAATGAGCGGATGCTGCGCAAACTGAGGATGTAATAAACCAGAAAGGAAATGTAATCCTAGTAAGGATCGCGGCATCATGTGTGTGTTCATGTTTCTGCCGTAACTTCATGAATTACCGACACATCAAAGCTGGATTCATTTCCTGCGTCTCCTCTTCTGTGTGTGCATCACAAAGAATCTAAATGTTCGACTATCATTGATTATGCGGCATCATTAATCATTAGAGAAGTTAGAAGAACACATC